>NC_092774.1:34939448-35194448 GCF_047496795.1 Chiloscyllium punctatum | reverse complement strand
TTTCCATAACGCTTAATTTACTCCATTTATGCATTTTCTCCGCTACACTCTCACCCTCAAACCGAAACGAGGCGTGCAATATTTCGTCATCCGATTTATGGAGCGTCTCATATTTCCTCACAATCAATATTGGAATAAAAGTTTGACAGTCTACTTAAATCCAGGCTTCCATCACGGGCTTTAGCATGACGCACTCCGTCTGTGATGGATTGGGGAAGGTGTAAGATCTCTTTCACTGCGCTTTTAATAATATTATCCAATTTGGTTAGGTAATTAATAGAAACTTCTGATAAAGTTAAAATAAAAGTACCGTCTAGGAATAAAATAAGTTTTAAAAGTTCTATTTTCTGCACCGGTTTAAGAGGTGATTTTTTAAAATTCCCAATCCATGTATCCAATTGGCTCTCCCAGTCCACTTTACTAACTCCAATCCACGGATCTATTTTAGCACCCAAGTATTTATCCGTGTTTCCCAGTTCTATGAATTGTATAACCCCTTCATTTAACTTCCAATTAATTTTATCGTTAAATATGAAAGACTTATTTCAATAAGTAAGCTAAAATCCTTTAGTTTTCTTTATGTACACTTCCATTCCCGTGTTATTACAAAACTTTTCGACCAATTTTAAATTGTAAACCATACCCTCATAAGATTGACTAATTAACGCTATGTCATCAGCAAACGCTTATGTTGCGCAATGAAAACTGTTTCCGTCTAATCCTAAGAATATCCCCTTCTGCTTCTCCTCGATAGTACTAATTAATTGGTCCATTACAATGTTAAAAAGGATCGGTGACAATGCGTCACCTTGCTTTACTCCTCTTAAAATTTCAATGTTTCCGGTTTTGCATTTAAAACCTTCCACCTGAGTAAAATTATGCTCATATACGTTTGTAATTCGTATAATAAAAATTTGCGGGAGCTGGAATCTTTTCAATGCTGTAATAATTAATCTATGACCGACGGTATCAAAGGCTTTCACTAAATCTACAAAAACCACAGCTAAATTCCTCTTATTCTTTTTAGCACCTTTCATAACATTTTCCAGGATTTTTATGTTCTCCTCACATCCTGCTACGCCAGTCATAAATCCTTTCTGCCTTTTATTCAGATTTATGACTTTACTAAGTGTATTCGCAACGATTTTTGTAAAAATTCTAAGCATAATTGGCCCTATAATAATCGGCCTCCAATTATTTATATCTTTTATCTCATCTTCTGTGCTCTCCTTAGGGGTCAGAACCGTTCTACTTATTTTTAAGTGATCTGCAATTTTACTGGTTTTTATCCAAATTATAAATAGTCGAGGAAATAATAAATTATCCTTATTAAATATCTTAATTATTTCTTTGTGTTACCCTGTCCGGCCCTGCAGCAGTTTTCACGTTCATGGCCAGATCCACGTCTTCCACCATCACAGGACCAGTCAGAATGGCACTCAAGGATCCCTCACTTTGATTATTATATTTAGCAAAACCCCTTAAATTATTATTTTCATTCAAATTAGTTAGTCTTTCCTTAAAATATTCCTCTAACTCTACCTTGCTCAGGGACATTCACTCTTAACTGGGGCCCCCATTAGGGTTCTTGCTCAATACTGCCTCTTAGTTTTATATAGAACTTGCATTTCTTTAAATTCTCCCTTCTTTTTACTATATCTTTTCTTAGCTTTGTTTTCCTTCTTCTTTCTTTGCCCACTATCCCTTCGCTTAAAACTTACTCTTTTAATATGAGTTATCTTCTTACCTGTCCCATCGTCCTTTTTCTTTCTTAATTTATTCATTCTTACACCCATAATATTCTCCTGATCCTTACTAACATCTTTATTCTTACCCAGGTCATCTTCAATTATTTTTATCAATTCTAATATCGACCTACCATTATAATCTTGACAATCCATAATATTAGCGTTCTCCTGGTCCCTCTGTTCAATCAATCTTTCTTCCTCCAACAACCTATCTGACCCCAGATCGCTATCTTGCATTTCATTATTGTCGTAAAAGATCATTTCTAATTCTATACCCGTATTATTATCGCTAGTTTTATTCTTATTATTCAATAATCTCCTTTTATTCGAAATTTGTTTAGCGGTTTTGGAACCGATTCTCTCTGCAATACTTTTATTAATATACTTACAGCCACTAAATTCTACTTCTCGTTGTTGCAACTTTTCCACCTCTTCCTTAGACCATACTTCCCTCTTGTTTCCCTCTCTATTATCTATCTTATCCTTACTCTTCGTCTTCCCTTCTTTCCTTTTCTCATTTCTCAAGATGGGGTGAGCATGTCTTTCGTGTTGCCCCAACCCTCTGGCTGATTTAAATTTTAACGGGCATCCTTCACACTGGTATGGTTTTTCTAATCCACCTCTTTCATTACTATTACTGGTACTATTACTACTCCCACTAACATTATCACTCATCTTACATTTTGAATATTGGCACGCTACTGCCTGATAGTTACCTTCCCAATCGCATTTACTGCACCTAATCCTCACTGATTTAATTCCCTTGCATATTTTCAAGTGTTTCCTAAACACCCCTGTGGTATTGTAGATATTATTACAAGAATTACATTTCAAATCTTTTTTAGGGTATTTAATTATTAACTCTAGTTTATCTGTTTCTTTAATTACCGGGTGAATAATTCTTCCTTTGTACCTCTCCTCATTGCTCTCTAAATCTCCACATCGACTAAAAACAAATGGCCCTTTAAAATTTGAATTTAAAATCATCCGGCTGTTAAATGGACTTGGCTGTCGAGGGGCCTCCTCTACAAGCCCTTCCCTTCGAATTCTGTCCTGATTATTCTGGACAATGTTTACAGCTCCCTCGTGCCTGCCCGAGGACAGCCTTGCCGGAATAATTCTTATGGTCTCTTCCGTCTGAGTCTGAGTCAAGACGGATTGCCCAGTCCGTTTTTGGCTCATACATTTAGCGCATGGAGCCGCCAAAAGCAACCGTGCGGGGCGGTTATTTTCCCGGTCTCCCACCCAACTGGAAATTTTGGTATTGGCCATAATCGCCTCTGCCAAATTTGGTTTCGACCAGACTGAATGGTCACCAGCCGTCTCGTATCTTTCCTGGAGGTGGTATTAGCCGGCCTGGTCTGAGTAATGCTCAAACGATGGAGAAAACAATAAAAACAGCCAGTGGCGTATAGCACTGGTGAAATCAAGTTCAGACCAAAGATAAAAACGATGGTAAAAACACTGATAAGACCAGACTAAAACAACCACAAAACAATTTAAAATCACCTTCCCGGCAAAAGCTTCCTCATACAGGCCGTTACCAGGGGGAACCACATGGAGGTTCGACCTTACTTTGTGATCGACAAAATGCGTATAAACAAATCAGAAAGGTGACTATGCACGCACCGGTCGGAGACCAACAACCTTAAAAACACTGTAGTCACATCCTCCAAGAGAGTGGATACGAGAGTCATAGTTACTCCCGCCGTTTACCCACGCTTCAATAAATTTCTGCACTTTGACATTCAGAACACTGGGCAGAAATCACATCGCGTCAACACCGACCTGTGGCCTTCGCGATGCTTTGTTTTAATTAAACAGTCTGATTCCCCTCGTCCGCAGCAGTGCTACGTCAGCTGCTAGGCGCCAGCCAAGGCCACCCGTCTGCCATGGTCGGACGACGAGCACCGCAGCTGGGGCGATCCACAGGAAGGGCCCTCTGGCGCCAGCTCAGCGTGGCTCGACCCGACTCGGCGGCAGGACGTGGTTGGGGCGCACTGAGGACATTACACTCCGGTGGACAGACCCACCGGTAGCATGGCGAGCCCGCTCGCCACACGCAGTTCCACGCACCCCCCGAGGGCGGCGGGAGGGCGTGGCAGTGGTCGCTTCCCTCGATTCCGGCAGTGCGGCGATGGATAATGCCTGGGGGCTGTAACACTCGCCCCAAGGAGCAGTGGGCCACCTTCCAAATCCACCGGCCTTCCAAGCTGACCCGAAGCCAATTGTGGCGCACCACCAGCGGAGGAAATGCGCCCGGCGACAGCTGTGACCATGCCGGGAGCAGTCCCAGCAGAGGAGATCCGCCAGACCCCAAAGTGACCGATTGGAGCCGCCGAGTTGAATCCTCCGGGCAGACTGCGCGGACCACACCCGTTTACCTCTTAACGGTTTCACACCCTCTTGAACTCTTTCTTCAAAATTCTTTTCAACTTTCCCTTACTGTACTTGTTGACTATCGGTCTCGTGCTAGTATTTAGCCTTAGATGGAATTTACCACCCACTTTGGGCTGCATTCACAAGCAACCCGATTCCAAGAAGACACAATCTCGACGAGCCTCGCACCGCCACCGGCCTCACACCGTCCTCAGGCTAGGCCTCGATCAGGAGGACTTAGGCGTCTGGGCACCGTCAGAGAAAGTGCTTCTATACGCCACATTTCCCTCGCCCGTCAGGCAAGCGGGGATTCGGCGCTGGGCTCTTCCCTGTTCACTCAGTTACTAAGGGAATCCTGGTTAGTTTCTTTTCCACCGCTTAGTAATGTGCTTAAATTCAGTGGGTTGTCGCGTCTGATCTGAGGTCGTACCCAGAGTCAGAGGATGGCCAGGCCACACCGCCAGTGTGCACACCCCCACCTCTTAGTGGGCGTGCAACGTCTCACCGCAGAGGGGGGTTTGGCCGACGCCGTGACGGTCAGAGAGCCAGCCACCCGCACGTCGCTCACCACCCTTGCCAGCAATGGTGTCGACGAGAGGCCGCCCATGCCACCAACGACGCACGGGGACGTGCTCGGCGCAAATTCACGGGACCGGAGACCCTTCCCCATCCACGGCGGGAGGCGAATCTCGGAAGTGCTGGCAGCTTACTCGAGCGGAAGGGTCAGCCCGATTCTTGCCTTGCCAGAGGCCCGGGCACAATGGTGACGACTCGCTGCCGAGGACGTGCGAGGCACCAGCCGACAGAGACTGCCCGACGGTCAGAGAGAGGGAGAGAGAAGTGCTGAGACACAAGTGGCGAATGGTCGCACAGGCACGGCATGCACATCGATCACCAGCCGCAGAATGGCACGGCCTTCAGTGGGACCGGCGGGCGACGCCGCTCCTGAACCCAGCGGCCCCGAGCCGGACGAGTTGAGGAAGGCACGCTGACGGTGACAGGGTACGGAAGACACAGCGGTGGCCTTCTGGCGACTTGGCCCCCGATAGCGCGACGTTCCGCCGTCCTCCCGATGGTTGGCTGGTGGCATGATAGGTGTGCCTGCACGGTGACCGTGCGCACACCACGGCCGCCAACCCCTCCGTGCCTCCCGAGACCGGTGGCAGGACCGAGCAGAAACTTGCGGACTGAACGGGAGAGCCAAAAGCCAGTGCTCCTTGCACGTGCGACCGTCGAAGTCACAGCATTCGATGATAACCTCCTCTCTCAGCCAGGCACTCAGCGCCAGCAGGGGAGACAGGATCAGACGCCCCACCGGCCACTTAAGTCTGAGGACGAACCACGAGACGGGCGGCTGCAGCAACGGGCGGCCTGCAGCTCCCAGACACGGTCTGTGCCTCTCATCACTCTCAATCGATCAACCATCAAGTCGGGTCAGCGTGTCAAACAGGCGAGCTCCACGGTGAGGCCGGCAGCGCACCAGCACCAGACCTCCGCGGCTCCCTTCACTGTTTCTACTGCCAGCCAACCGAGAGTCAGACCCAGTGCGGACGTGCAGAGCCTAGGCGGACCCCACAGGAAGCTCAACATTTTGAGGCAGCTCCGTGTCCCAAAGACGAAGCGGTGCACGTCGCCGTGTGAACCACCGACGGCCATTCTGGGACCGGTAACAGCCGTACTGGCCCCACTGCCACGACACAGACGGACGCCAGGCCGCGCTCCCTGGCGGGGGGATGGCGTCGAGCCTGACGAATGGAATGTGCAGGGTGCGGGGAAAGGCCAAGTGCTCTGATGCCAGAGGGCTGCGGAGTCTGAACATAGGGGGACAAAGAGGACGGGTCCTCTGCGACACCCCAGCCGCGCTCTCGCCAGCCAAGACGAGTGCGATTAAATGCCAAATGACCCTCAGACAGACGTGGCCCCAGGAAGAACCCGGGCCGCAAAGTGCGTTCAACGTGTCGATGATCAATGTGTCCTGCAATTCACATTAATTCTCGCAGCTAGCTGCTTTCTTCATCAACGCACGAGCCGAGTGATCCACCGTTAAGAGTTGTCTGAGTTTGTTTTCGGTCTCTCCCTCGCCAGAGGAAAGCGACCCAGACCGCACATACACTTCCCACATTAGCAGCACCCACCTGCACGCCGGCGTGCGCGCGTAGCAGGGTGGCGGGAAGCTGTGGGGAGCACCAGCCTGGTGCGGCCAGCGGAAACATATGTCTATTGGGAAAAAAGGCCGCCCAAGAGGCGATGCGTGCCCCCACGCACCGCAGCGACCGAGGCAGGATCTCCTCCACCATGTCGCCCGCTGAGTGTCACGAGGCATGCAGCAGCTTTGCCCGAGGAAAAGCAGAGGCCGAAACGGGACCAGCAATCGGTTCGGCAGCGTCACTGACCCGTCGGGGGCTGCAATAGCCAGAGCTGACGGCCGCCCGGCCCGGCCACTGCCAAGGTGGGTTAGGAAACTCGGCAACGTGGGCTGAGAAAGAGAATAGATGGGGGAACAGAGGGATGGAGAGCAGAGGGTGTGGGGGAGAGAGAAAACGCATGGGGAGTCAGAAGATGGGAAGAGGGACTGGACAGGGATGCAGAGGGTGGGGGTGAGAGAAAGAAAGAGAAAGAGAATGGACGGTGTGCCGGAGGTGGTGAGGGATTGGCCAAGGGTGCCGTGGGTGGCACGGGGGAATGGAGAGGGCAGAGCCATGAATGGCGGGGGAGAATGGATGGAGGTGCTGTGGGTGCTACAGGGGAGAATGGGCAGGTCGTGCAGTGGTTGGTGGGGGAGAATGGACAGGGGATGCAGTGTGTAGTGGGGAGAATGGACAGGGGGCACTGTGTGTGGCAAGGAGAATGGTCAGGGGATGCTGTGTGTGGTGGGGGAGAATGGACTGGGTGCTGTGGGTGGCGGGGAGAATGGACAGGGGGCACTGTGGGTGGCGAGTAGAATGTAAGGGGATGCTGTGGGTGGCGGGGAGAATGGACAATGGCACTGTGGTTGGCAGGGGTTAAGGCCAGAGGCACTGTGGTGGTGGAGGAATGGACAGGTGGTGCTGTGGGGTGTTTGGGTCTTGGAGGGAGATGGTGGTGGTGAAAGCATCCCACTCACTCCCAGCATCCCCTTCTCTGCACACATGCGGTGCACATTTTTATGAGTCTGGATGGGATTCTGTTTGGAGGGTCAGTGTTGACTCTATGGGCCAAATGGCCTGCTCCCACAATGTAGGGATTCTATGATTAGGAGAGCTGTCAAACCAACAACTTCTAATTGGTGAAGTAAAAGACCAGGAGCCAATCTTTAAGCAGTTTTCCATTTATTCACTCAAATTGCCCTTTCAATTGAATTCCTTGAATTTAATGTGTTCCGTTGTAGTTTAATTATGATCCATGAAAAGCAGCATCCAGTCACATCTGAGGGAAGAACCAACTCAACTGACTGAACAAGTGTAACAACTCTTCTGTATGCACTTTAGATGTGACATCCTCTCCCTCTCTCTCTGTTGACCCAACGGGATTACCAGGGCTAGAATTTCCACTCTCAAAATACAATTGCTGATCTACTGTTTGCTTCTGCTGCTTAACATAAGGATTTAAAAGCTGCTAACCTGATTCGCAGAAAGCACAAAAACAGACTGTTCACTTGCACCTGCGCAGAGATAAAATTTCATTTGGAATAGATCACAAAATAACGACCGGTGCCAATCCCTCAACTCTGTGTTACACATGGAGGGAGGGGAGGGGAACTAAAGTGTTTTACTCTCCGATGTTTGAGGGCAGGACAAAGTTTCAGCCAGTGGCAAGTTAAAATTCAACCCTGTGCTGTTTTCTGATATAAAAACTCAAACCACATGGATTTGGTGGGATTAAAAAATGATGGAAAGGGAGCTTGCAAAGTTTCCAAGCCCCCACAACACCCACACACAATTCCCTCTGCTTAGCTGGAGACAGTGCTGCCCTCCCCTGTTTAGGAGTAATCTCTGCAAAGGTGGTGGTATTGACAGTGAGGAGGATGGTCTCTGGCCACAGTTTGATACCAATCAGCTGGTAAATGGGGCAGAGAGATGGAATTTAATCTCCAGGCATTCTGGGAAATGTAATAATGGAGGAAAGTAATCAATAAATAGTAGGTCCCTACAGAGTGCTGAGGAACAAAGGAACCTTGCTGTCCAAGTCGAGAGATCCCGGAAGGTATCAGTACAGATAAAACTAGGGAGTGAGGAAGGCATAGATTTGTATTTTTTTCATACAGAGGGTGGTGCGTGTGTGGAATGGGCTACCAGAGGAAGTGATGGAAGCTCGTACCATTATAACATTTAAAAGGCATCTGGTTGGGTATATGTATTGGAAGGGTTGAGAGAGATATGGGTCAAATCCTGGCAAATGGGTCACGAGATTAATCTAGGATATCCAGTCAGCATGGGTGAGCTGGACTGCAGAGTCTGTTTCTGTGCTGTATGACTTTACCCGCCTAATTCAATGCAAGTTTCAGCAACATGTCTGCAGCTTTATGCTTTTAGACATTAACAATGTTTCTGAGTATATCATTTCAGCTGTTCTCAATTTTAAAATCAGCCATTTCTTGTGCACCCCTGTCTTCCAGGTTGATTCATCACCATCCATTCTCTCTCTTTCCCGAGAAGGGCTTGATACAGCAATCAAAGAGGGTTCGAGGTACGAGAAAGGATGGGGGGGGGGGGTGGGGAATGGACAGGGGCACAGAGGCTGGGGGAGAAGAGAGAGAGAGAGAGAATGGATAGGGGAGCAAAGGGTAGGGAGAGAGAGAGAGAAAATGGACAGGGGACAGAGAGTGGAGCGGATGAGAAAGACTTGGGGACAGAGAATGGGGGGCAGAAAATGAGGGGGAGAGAGAGAGAATGGCTGGGCAGAGAGATCTGGTGAGTGCAGACTGTGAGGAGAGAGAGAATGCATGGGGACAGTGGGTTGGGGAAGTGACAGCACAAATCCCACCTTACCCAGGAATGGTGTCAGTGTTCCATGAACTGGAACCCACTCCATTAACAGCAGACTTGGGGGCAATCGTTTCTCAATAGACACATGGCTAAGAATGTAGATTCATCATATCCCTACGGGCCATTCGGCCCATAAAGTTCAGACTGACCTTCCAAACACCCACATTCCCCATAGTTAACCCACCCTAGGTTGCAGATCCCTGGACACGTCAGCATGGCCAATCCACCCTAAACTTCAGATGGTTAGACTGTCGGAGGAAACTGGAGCACCCAGAGTTCACCCATGCAGTCACAAAGGTGAGAACATGCCAAAGTTCACACAGAGAGCTGCATGAGAGTGGAATTGAACCCAAGTCCGTGGTACTGTGAGGCAGAGTGCTAACCACTGAGCCACCATACCACCCAGAGCTTTGAAGTTCTGCTATGTCTTTGTAGCTTCTGACTTCTCATTAGCCTTCAGCAGAGGTTCTCTCCTCCTGACATTGTTCGACCACGCCTGCTGCAACCTCCCTTTTCCATGTCTCCAGCCCTGAGCACACCGGTTCCCAAATCCTGGCACCAGGCAATCTGGTCTTCTGCTGGCAACTGCAGAGCATGGTGACAATCCCTGCCACTATTCTCTCCCTGACCACCACTGCCCCCTCCCCAACATTGTTCTTAATCCCACGACGCAGCCAGTTAGCTCCTCACTCGTGCAGACCTCTCTCAGATCCCCTTTATCTATCTGACCTGTGCTGACACCCTCCTGACCCTGTCCACTGACCCAGTCAGAAGGTTTTTTCTGTCGAGGAATGACCATCTCCCAGAATAAAGTGTCCAGTTAACTTTCCCCTTTTGCCCCCAACAGAACAGACATGAACGTGAAATTTTTGTAGTGCGATTACTTCCTTTAAGCATGAATAATGACCATAAACCGTCCGTGAGCTTGTGGCGCAACGGTAGCGCGTCTGATTCCAGATCAGAAGGTTGCATGTTTAAATCACGTCAGGCTCACTGCAATCAACTTCTTACATTTCAAATCAAGAAAGGAGTACGTTCTTTCCGTATATCGGTCGTGTCAAATCTTCTTTGCGGTAACTTTCGATCACACGTGAATCTTTGCTGTCAGTTTGATTTGTGAACACTGTGTCAGGGAGGTGGTGTGCCCATTGTTTGGGTAAATGCTCAGCTCCCCGCAATGTGAGAAGTAAAACACAGACTGTTCGTTCAGTTGGTGACGGCGGGGTGTGAATAACATTATACCGATATTTTTACAACATAACCTAGAGATTGCCATCCATGTTTTAGTCACATCAAACTGCCACGCAATGCTGTTATGGCCTCAGTAAACTATAATAACGTGAAGATCGCTGGGATGATTTTCTACATCCGACTGCAATATAAACACAGATCATTGCTTCCAGTTTTGGTGGAACAAAAGACATCGTATTGGTGGATAATTACAGTTAGTGCAAACACAGCTAGCCATCGATAAATATTAATCCTGTTCACTTCAATGGCCAAATTTTAATTCAGAAACCAAGTGCACTCGGCTGCTTGTAACATAGACAACATGACAAAATGGCTCATAGGAGGAGAAATGGGACATTGAGGAGGAGTGAAATGTTTGCTTTTGGTCACCTCCACAATTGTTAGAAAAACAGGTTGAAAGGATTCTTAAAAGGTGGCTGAAGGAGTGGTGAGGGATAACACTTCAGACAGCGCAAAGGGGAAGACCACTTTCTAGTGGAAGGAAAAGACATTCCTTATTTCTGAAAGAAAAGGGAAACAGAAGAGGGAATGAAATCTGACTTGGGAGCTATTTCGTATTTGTTGAGGATGTTGCTTCATCACAGTCTTGGTTTAGAGCATAAGCTCTTCATCAGGAATAAAGGGTGACCCAAGGGGGCTGAGAGATAAATAGGAAGGAAGTGGGGCTGGAGGGAAGGCAGCTGGGAGTGCAATAGGTAGATGGAGGTAGGGATTGATGGTGATAGGTCAGAGATGAGGGTGGAGCAAATAGGTGAGAAGCAAGGTGGACAGGTATGACAGGTCAAGAGGTTGGTGTCGAATTGGAAGGTTGGATCTGGGACAAGGTGGGGGAGAGGAAATAAGGAAACTGATGAAAACTGCATTGATACCGTGTGGTTGGAGGGTCCCAAGGCAGAAGATGATGTTTTTTTTCGACAAGCGTCGGGTAGCAAGAGTTTGGCAGTGGAGGAGACCCAGGACATGCATGTCCTTGGTGGAATGGGAGGGGGAGGTAAAGTGTTCAGCCACAGGGCCGTCGGGCGTTTAGTTTCAGTGTCCCAGAGCTGTTCCCTGAAACGTTCCGCTAGTTGGCGTCCAGTTTCCCCAATGTGGATGAGACCATATTGCGAGCAATGGACATAATCTTATAAATAGATTGCATAAATCTTCGCCTGCCAGAAAAGAAAATTTTAATTAAATTGGATGACTGCATGAAACGGTTTGTTGGTCAGATTTGAATCATCACTCCCGAATGAGACAAAGCCATGAATATCAGTGAACTGCTCTTATTGTTGTAAACCACAAGTTCTTGATGTATTTTCACAACTTACTGGTATTCACACCTGCACATTTAATGTCAAACTCTGACATCAAAAATGAAATTACAGCATTAATTTTGACTGAAATTAATCGAACAAACAAATTAATAGCACATAGTGAATACCAAGTCTGATTAAAATGAAATTAAATTTGACCAAAAAAATATGAAATCAATATCAGAGTTAAGAAATGGGGGTAGGGCATTCGGCAAGAAATGCAGCATCATAGAAGGTGCTCCTCCAGGGAGTGTATTTTACCAACTACCATTGCTAAATATAAACACTCTCATATGATCCTTCGGTTTTAAAGTAAACCATAGCCCCATACAGTAGGTACCATTTAAATGAGTTAAAAATACAAGCCTTGAGCAAATCCAGCTTCCAGACTTACCCCCCGTTTCTTGGAGCTTGGACCTTCCTCCAGCTCCGGGTGGTCGTTGAATTCCTGGGCTCCAGCTGCCACAGCCACTCCTCCACTGAAGAAGCTTTGGGAAGCAGATGCAAAGGCAAGATACAGAACAGAGGGCCTTTGTATATGAAAGAAGCTTACAGAGACATTGAGCAATAGAATCACTTGGTTTTGACCCATCGACCTCTGGGTTATTTGCCCAGCACACTCACGCAGCATTACTCTGCTTTTGGGCTCCCAGCAGCTGGATTGTGGATCAGTTTAATGGAGGTCTTATATCTCTGACAACATCGGTACACAAGGCAGTGAAGAAAGCCTTCAGCACACTGGCCTTCATCAGTTAGGGAATTGAGTATCGATGTTGGCAAGTTATGTTGTAGTTTTGCAGGACGTTGATGAGGCAAGCCAGGCAGCACCAGAATGTGGAGTGGTCAGCGTTTTGGGTATTAACCCTTCTTCAGGACTGAAACGTTTGCTTCTCCATGAGAAATGATTTATGGTAATGTTGCTGTGGGTTGTCGGGCTTGCACTCCAGGGAGACTCTGAAGACGCTGGAGCTGTTTTCACTGCAGCATCAGAGGCAGAGGAGTGACATAATAGAGGTTACAAAATCATTAGGGGCATGGACAGGTTAATAGACAAGGTCTTTTCCCTGGGATGGGGGAGTCCAGAACTCGAGGGCATAGGTTTAGGGTGAGAGGCGAAATATATTAAAGGGACAACTTCTTCATGCAGAGGGTGGTACTTATATGAAATGAACTGCCAGAGTATATGGGTCAGGTGCTGTCAAATGGGACTAGATTAATTTAGGATATCAGGTCAGCATGGATAATTTGGACCGAAGGGTCTGTTTCCATGCTGTACGTGTCTCTGACTACTGGTCCTGATGTAAGTTTAAAATAGAGTCCAAGTAACTTGGAATAGTTCATTCTTATTGACCTCACCTCCTGAAAAGTTTCAAATGAATCCCTCTGAGAGATTCTGTTTAAATATGCTGAGTTGGACAAAGTATCCCATCAAGTTTAACACAAACCCAGAGTTGAAGAAGTCAGAAGTCAGAACACCAAGGGGACGAAAACTGATCACAATATTCCAGGTGCAGCCTCATCAACTGTATTCTGAATTGCTGTGTTCTCCCAAACTTCTGCTTGCAGCTTCGGGTTGCAATATGTAGTGGCTTAGTGGTTACCACTGCAACCTCACAGCGCCAGGAACCCAGGTTTGATTCCAGCCTTGGATGGCTGTCTGTGAGGAGTTTGCACATTCTTCCAGTGTCTGCGTGGATTTTCTCTGGGTGATCCTGTTCTCTGCCATAAACCAAAGATGTGCAGGTCATGTGGATTGGCCATGCTTAATTGCCCATAGCGTAAGATGCATTAGTCAGAGTGAAATGGGTCTGGATGGGTTACTCTTCGGAGGGTTGGTGTGGACTTGTTGGGACGAATGGCCTGTTTCCACACTGTAGCAAATCGCATCAGCACGACTTTTGTCTCTAACGAATGGCAGAGTAGACTCGATGGGCCCAATGGCCTACCTTCTGCTCCGATGGTCTTGCAGTCTTAGGATTCTCGGGATCATTTCAGTGGCAATGTGCAGTCCCTGACTCAATGAACAGCAGCGCCCCCGCTGGTACTTCCGCAAGTTGCAAGAAAACATGAACCTCTTCCCACACTCGGGCCAGCTGAAGAACCTCCCCCTGCTGAAGGACACACTATTGTTTCAGCAGGGCGGAGGAATTGCTAAAGGCCTTCCCGCACTCAGGGCAGCAGAATGGCCTCCCCCCGCCCCCGTGTGGACCAGCTGGTGTTTCCGCAGTGTGGAGGAGCGGGTAAACCCCTTCCCACCCTCGGGGCAGGAGAAAGGCTTCTCCCTGGTGTGAATGGACTCGTGCCTCAGCAGGGCTGAGGAATTGCTGAAGGCCTTCCTGCACATAGGGCAACTGAACGACCTCTCCCCCATGTGGACCACACCAATGGGCCAGCAGGTCAGAGGAAAGAGCAAAGCCCTTCCTGCACTCGGGGCAGAAGAACGGCCTCTCCTCAGTGTTGACCCCACTGGTGTCACAGCAGGTGGGAAGAACTGCTGAAGGCCATCTCGCAGTTGGGGCCAGAGAACAGCCTTCCCCGGTGTGGACCAAATGGTGCGTCAGCAGGGCAGAGGAATCACTGAAGTCCTTCCAACACTCAGGGCAGCAGAAGGGCGTCTTCCCCTCTGTGGGCCCATTGGTGCTTCAGAACCATTTCAAATTTCACAATATCTTTCTGATAGGAGGGAGACCAGAATTAAACACACTATTCCAAAAGTGGTCTAACCAATGTCCTGTACAGCCACAACATAACTTCCCAACTCCAATACTCACTCAGAGGATTGGGAAAGCTTTCAAAACCCACAAAAAACAAACAGGAAAGAATGGAGGGACAAACCCCATTTTTGAGAGTCAGCTTGGAAGCATCAATGAGAAATCGGCGGACTGGGTTTATTGGGTACCCGTTCTCCTCAAATTACACTATATGCCTATTTCTCTTCTGTTCTTCGTAGTTTCTCTGTGCTGCAGTATGTAGTGGCTTGTTGAAATAATGTCCTGATGCAGCCTCGTTTGTGGGTGTTGGGATGATTGCTTCTGTAGTTAAGTATTTGGTTTGTGTGTGTTGTTTTTCTGTAGATGCTAGTTTGAAGTACCCCATTGACTGTTCGCTCTACTGTGACATCTAAGAATGGCACTTTGTTGTTGTTCTCCTCCTCTTCAAACCAGAATCCCCCCTCAGGCCATAGTCTCACCACTTGGTACAGCAATATACAGACTAGTCAAAGACCTCCAATGAAGACTAAAACTCCAAGTCGAAGATTCACGCCACTCCATTTCCTCCATCCAAGAATTCCTGCATACCAAAGACACTAAGATAGAAGAGGATGGAATAATGTTATCCTTTGACATAACAGCTCTTTTCACATCCATTAACATCAACGTGGCCAAAGAAAACTGAAGACACTACTCGAAGAACCAAAGACACAAACACAGCACCAACGTCATCAGCAAAGATAACACTGTCAAGCTCGTGGAACTGTACCTTACCACCCACTTCATATTCAGTAACAAGCCTTACAAACAAATCAACGAAATACCCATGATACCACCAGTATCAGGATTCCTTGCAGAAGCAATAATGCAGAGACTCGCACAAACAGCCCTTCCAACGACCCAAGCCAAACTTTGTGTCCGCCACAGTGATGACACTTTTGTCATCACAAAATGAAACAAATTAGAGGAAACCTACAACACCATCAACAATCTCTTTACTGGCATAAAATTCACAAAAGAGGAGAACAACAACAAAGTGCCATTTCTAGATGTCACAGCAGAGCCGACATCAATGGTAAATTCAAAACAGCGTCGACTGGAAAACAACGCACGCGAAACAAGATTTTTCCTTAAGAAGCAATGATCACGACACATACAAAGCAATCTGAATCAGGACACAGATTCAATGAGCCACGACACAGCGCAGCACCCAGGGACTACGAAGATAAATAAACAATTGCACAGCATATTTTAGAAGGATGGGCAGACTTTACCGTTGAAAATTGCTTCTCCGGCCGGGAATCGAACCCGGACCACGGCGGTGAGAGCACCGGATCCTAACCACTAGACCACCAGGGAGACGTAGATGCCGCCTGTCAGCTCTATTGAAAATGTCTTCCCTGCCCGGAAATCGAATCCGGGCCACGGTCGTGAGAAGGTGTTCACCTGTGTATCCAACAATGTCATTTCTTGTATCCATTGCTCCCGATGGGATCTCCTCTACATTGGGGAGACTGGAGACCCCTCGCAGAGTCAAGTCACAGCGCTTGAGGGAACATCTCCAGGACACCTGCACCAATCAACCCCGTCACTTTATGGCCCAACATTTCAAACCCCCTCCCTCTCTGCCGAGGACATGCAGGTCCTGGGCCTCCTCCATCGCAGCTCTCTCCCCACCCGATGCCTGGAGGAAGAATGTCTCATCTTCCGCCTCGGATAAATTCAACCCCAGGAACAAATTTCACAATATGTTTCTGATAGGAGGGAGACCAGAATTAAACTCACTATTCCAAAAGTGGTCTTACCAATGTCCTGTACAGCCATAACATAACTTTCCAACTCCAATACTCACTCAGAGGATTGGGAAAGCTTTCAAAACCCACAAAAAACAGACAGGAAAGAATGGATCAATCAAGAACTCTATCAATCTATCTATCTATCTACCACCTATCTGTTCCATCCTCCTCTCTGACCTGTCACCTCCATCCTCACCCCCATTCACCAATGCTACTTTCGGACCAGCACACCCCCACCCCCAATTTATCTCTCCACCCTGGAGGGGACCTGCCTCAATTCCTGATGAAGGGCTTTTGCCCGAAAAGGCGATTTTCATGCTCCTCGGAAGCTGTCTGACCTGCTGTGCTTTTCCAGCACCATTCTGATCTAAACTCTGGTTTCCAGCACCTGCAATCCGCACTTTTGCCGACCCAATAATCCCAGGGTGTCGGTTTCATATCGACAAACTGACACAAGCAGACACAACGTCTGCAGAAACCCTAGCCACATTACTTTACATTAACGACATCTGTGAAATGATGTCCAGACAACTCAACCCTCTCAACATCATGGTAGCCCATAAACCTACCAACACACTTAAACAGCGTCTAATGAACCTGAAATACCCTATACAAACAACCAGCAAACGAATGTTATTTACAAAATACCATACAAGGCAATATATACATGAACTCTGCCACACAGTTCTGTTTTTCACTGGAGCATCGGAGGTTGAGAGGTGACCTCAGAGAGGATTATAAAATCATGAGGGGTGTAGATGAGGTGAACAGCAGGTATTCTTTCCCGAGTGTGGGTGTTCAAGATTAGGGAGCAAATTTCGAAGATGAAGAAAGAAATATTTTAAAAAGACATAAGGGGCACCTTTTTTTAGAAGATAAAGAGTAGTTCATGTGAGGAATCAATGTCCAGAGGGGTTGCTGGATGCAGGTACAGTTACAATGTTTAAAAGACATTTGGATAAGTACATGAATAGGAAAGGTTCGGAGGGATATGGGCCAAACACTGGCAGGTGGGACCAGTTTAGTTTCAGAACACAGTCAGCATGGACTAGTTCGACTGAATGGTCTGTTTCTGTGCTGTATGACTCTGTAACTGTTCTGTACTGGTCTCAAAACCATTTTCTTACCTTTTCCCATAACTTCTTTGTTCTTCAAAGTCACGTAAGCTCAGCCTTGAATACATTCAATAGCGGACCTGACTGCAGAAAGACATCCCCACTTCTGAACTCAATTCCTCTTGCTGATATATACCACTTGCTTTGCTCATTGCTTGCTGCACCTTTCTGACAACTGGCATTGGCTGGTGTTGAAGGACGCTGACGACCCCTTGTCTGTCCACACATCACTCCTGGTGAAGGGCTCGTGCCCGTTACGTCGACTCTCCTCATCCTCCTCCTCAGTTGCTCCCTGGCCTACTGTGGTTTTCCAGCACAACAATATTCAACTCTGATCTCCAGCATCTAACGTTCACCACATCTCAACATAGCACCATTTCAACCATGCATCTCCTTTCTGCTTTCTTTTTACACTGCAAAGGCTATAACTTCACACTGTGGTACTGCATTTGCCATGTGTTTCCAAGTTGACACACAGACCGGGATCAACTTTTCCAGAGTCTGGCCCCTCCCTCGGTTCACTCTTTCCTTTCAATTGCTGCAAGTCAACAATTGAACCCCAGAATGAAAAAGTGGAAAGAAAAACACTGTTGTCCTCACAAATGTTAGACAGACGAAGAAAGTTACAGTCTGGGATGACGTTTAATCTTATGCAGAGAAAAAGAGCAGCTGCAGCTTCAGAGCTCACGGTCCAATCTCCACATTTCGACAATGGCCGGCTCTGATTGGCAGGAGGAACAGACTCCTTCTGGTCCTCCAAGGTTCCACACTGCTCCGTGGAAAGGAGCTCGCACGCTCCCAAGAGTATACGCAGTGCTTGCTGACACTGGCGGTCATGCGCAGTGCTTGCTAACACTGGCTGTCATGCACAGTGCTTTGCTGACACCGCGGAGCATGCTCAGTGTGCAGGAATTTGTTACTAACTTTTCAGTTAAAAAATCACAAAGCACCTGGTGATAGCCCAACAGACTTATTTGCAAGCACTAGCTTTCGGAGCCCTGCTCCTTCATCAGGTGATTGCGGAGTATAATATCGTAAGACTAAGAACTTACGATGTTATATTCCAAAACCACCTGATGAAGTAGCAGCGCTCCGAAAGCTAGTGCTTCCAAACAAGCCTATTGGACTGTAACCTGCTGTTGTGTCATTTTTAACTTCATACACCTTAGTCCAACACGGGTACCTCCCGATCATGACAAATATAAGATTACGAGAGAAAAATGCCGAAGCCATTTTTTTTTGCTGATTTTTCCCCCTGTGCCTCCACATTTTGTCTGGTTTCTGAACGTTTCTGTCTTTTCCCCTGGATAGAAGTATTCCAAAACTAGAGGGTAAAGGTGAAGGGGAAAGATTTTAATAGATCTAAAAGACTAGGAATAGACATTCACCCCTTACTGGACGAAAGTGAGGACTGCAGACGCTGGAGATTAGGGTCGAGAGTGTGGAGCTGGAAAAGCACAGCAGGTCAGGCAGCATCCGAGGAGCAGGAGAATTGACGTTTCGTGCATAAGCACTTGGCACTCGGCCATCGCTCCTTCAATCCCCCTGCGAAAGCACCTGAACTCGCTGGTGCCTCCGCCGGTGGGAGGAGCAGGTGAATCCCTTCCGGCACTTGCAGCAGGTGAATGGCCTCTGTCCAGTGTGGACCCGCTGGTGGGTCAGCAGTGCAGCTGACTGAGTGAAACCCCTCCCGCACATGGGGCACGTGAATGGCTTCTCTCACTTGTGGACCCACTCGTGCGTCTGCAGATGGCAGATCCGACTGAAGCCCTTCCTACACACTGAGCAGGTGAATGGCCTCTCCAGGTGTGAATGCATCTGTGGCTTTCCAGCACGGATGGGGAAGGGAATCCTCTCCCACCGTCCCCACATTTGCACGGTTTCCCCTTTGGAGGGAACTTTCCTTGTGTTGGTCTGGGATTGAAATTACAAACAGAATGGGGACAATAGCCTTTCCCACCGTGAGGGGTGAGACTTTGATTCCCCCAATCTGAGTAATTGGTTTGCAGCACTTTTCACAGTCAGCGCACTGAATCTCCCTCACTCGGTGTCTCAGTATTCTGCCTGCCGCACCAGTGTCCAGAATCTCTCAAGCAAACAAAAGCAAACATGTCTTCTTGATTGGAATGGCTGCTGATATTCAAGTCTCAATGAATCAAGTGGCTCTGTCAGAAGTTGATGTATCATTTGCTTTCAGATTTCTTTCTACACGCCTTCCTGCGAAGAAAAATCACAAACTAAGTGATCACTGTCAGTACAGTTAATGAACATAACATAGGTGGCAATTCCTGTAGATTGTGAGATGCCTGCTGATCACATATTATCCAGACCACAGAAACCTGAAAACCCTCCTGCAGCCAGGTCGGCTTAGCTGTGCATGGAGGAAAACTTAATTTCAGTGACAATAACATGGAACAAACTGTTGTGGTTCTGTTCACCGAACTGGGAATTTGTGTTGAAGACGTTTCTTCCCCTATCTCGGTGACATCCTCGGTGCTTGGGAGCCTCCTGTGAAGCGCTTCTGTGATGTTTCCTCCGGCATTTAGAATGATTTGTACCTGCCGCTTCCGGTTGTCAGTTCCAGCTGTCCACTGCAGTGGCCGGTATATTGGGTCCAGGTCGATGTGTGTGTTGACTGAATCAGTGGATGAGTGCCATGCCTCTCGGAATTCCCTGGTTGTTCTCTGTTTGGCTTGTCCTATAATAGTAGTGTTGTCCCAGTCGAACTCACGTTGCTCGTCATGAGTTCGACTGGGACAACACTGCTATTACGACAACAATGAGCACAGGAGCAACAAATCTTCTCCCAAACATGGAACAAACTGCCTACAAAGATGCTGGAAATGGAGCTGAATCAAGGGTATGAAAATGAAATGTTAAGGCTGCTTGAGAAAAGAAAGCCAGTAAAGATGCTGAATGGCTTCCTGCTGACCTATTAAAGTAAAAAAAAAGACAAAAAATGACGTAACTCCATTACTACATTAGAAGGTGAATAATAATTGCAAAGAAATTTTTACAACAGCCAACAATATCAGATATACACCATATAGAACAAAGAACAAAGAAAATTTACAGCACAGGAACAGGTTCTTCAGCTCTCCAAGCCTGAGCCGATACAAATGTCCTGTCTAAACCTGTCGGTCAATTCCGAAGCATCTGTATCCCTCGACTCCCGCCACCCCCACCGACCCCCACCGACCCCTGACCCCCGACTCATGCATTTATCCAGACGCATTTGAAATGAATCTCCCGTGCCTCCTATGCTGGCAACGCGTTCCAAACGCCCACAAACAAAGCTTGTGTTCAGTTTGAGTTAGTGTTGCCCTTGCCGCGTTCATTGTAATGGCAGCTCTGCCCCACCCAAGCAGTCAGATCTCGTTTAACGAAGCTGCTTTTTGAGAAAATTGATTGGCCGTTTTTGCACAAGGCAATGTAAGAAACGAGGGTTTGTCCGGGATTTGAACCCGGGATTTCTCGCATGCTCCCGCAACTGAAAGCCCGAAACGAGAATCATACCCCTAGACCAACGAGCCACAAGCTCCCATGTGCCTCCAAGTCAATGCAGTTTGAGTTCAAGCAAAGCAAGGGGTTTAAATTTATTTTAGAAAACCTCCTTTGTGCCGTGGGAAAACTCCTGCCGCGGGAAACGCAGTGTTACAGATTCATAGTAACAGAAGCAGGAGTAGACCATTTGGTCAATCCTACTCCGTCATTCATTAAGATCACAGCTCCACCAACCTGCACTATCCCGACCGCCCTTAATTCCCCTTCCATGCAAAAACCCATCCAACTGTGCCTTCAATATACTTCATGAAGCTGTCTCAACTGCTGTCTTGGGCAAAGAATCCCATGGAATCTCACAGAGTAACACAGATGTACAATACGGAAACAGACCCTTCGGTCCAACTCGTCCATGCAGCCCAGATGCCCTAACATAATCTAGTCCCACTTGCCAGCACTTGGCCCAAATCCTCATAAAACCTTCCTATTCATATACACATCCAGATCCATTTTAAGTGCTGTAATTATCCAGCCTCCATCACTTACTCCAGCAGCTCATGCCGTACATGCATCACCCTCTGCGTGGAAAGGTTGCCCGTTATGTCCCTTCTATATCTTTTCCCTCCCCTACCTAAAACTATACTTCTCGTTCTGGACTCCCCATCACAGGGAAAAGAACTTGTGTATTTGCTCTATCCATATCCCTCATGATTTTATAAACCTCTATAAGGTCACCCCTTAGCCTCCGACGCTCCAGCGAAAACTGGCTACTCAGCCTCTCCCTACAGCTCAACCCGCCAACCATGGCAACGTCCTGGTAAATCTTTTCTGCACCTTTTCTACTTTCACAACATCTTTCCGATAGGAAGCAGACCAAAATTACATGCAATATTCCAAAAGTGGCCTGACCAATGTTCTGTACAGTAGCAACATCAGCTCGCAGCATCGATACTCGATGCCCTGACCAACAAAGAAAAGCAAAACCAAACACCTTCTTTTCCATCCAATCTGCCTGCGTCTTTACTTTTAAGGAACTATCAACCTGAACTTCAAGGTCTCTTTGTTCAGCAACACTTCCAAGGAACTTACCATTAAGTGTAAAAGTCCTGCTCTGATTTGTTTGTCCAAAATGCAGCACCTCACATTTGTCGACATTAACCTCCATCTGCCACTCCTCAGCCCATTGGCCCATCTGATCAAGATCCCGTTGAAATCTGAGGTAACCTTCTTTGCTGTCCACTACACCTCCAATTTTGGTGTCATCTACAAACGTACTAACTATACCTCCTCCGTTTACATGCAAATCATTTATATAAATGACAAAACGTAGTGGATCCAGCATCGATCCTTGCGACACACCATTGGTCACAGGCCTTCAGTCTGAAAAGCAACCCTCCATCACCACCCTCTGTCTTCTGCCTTCGAGGCAGTTCTGTCTCCAAATGGCTAGTTGTCCCTGCATTCCATGAGATCAAACCTTGCTCACCAGTCTCCCATGTGGAACCTTGATGAATGCCTTCCTGAAGTCCATATAAATCACGTCCATCGCTCTGCCGTCATCAATCCACTTTGTTACTTCTTCAAAAAACTCAATCATGTTCGTGAGACATGACTTCCCAAGCACAAAGCCATGCTGACTATCCCTAATCAATTCTTGCCTTTCCAAATACATGTAAATCCTGTCTCTCAGGATTCTCTCCAACAACTTGCCCATCACGGATGTCAGGCTCACTGGTCTATACTTCTCTGGCTTTTCCTTACCACCTTTCTTAAATAGTGGTACCACGTTAGCCACCCTCTAGCCTTCCGGTACCTCACCTGTGACTATTGATGATACAAATATCTCACTAAGAGGCCCAGCAATCACTTCCCCAGTTTCCCACAGAGTTCTAGGGTACTCCTGATCAGGTCCTTGGAATTTATCCAACTTTATGCATTTCAAGATATCCAGCAATTTCGCATCTGCAATATGGACATTGTTTCAACATGTAACCATCTATTTTCTCACATTCTATATCTTCCATGCCCTTCTCCGCAGTGAACACTGATGCACAATATCCGTTCAGTATCTCCCCCATCTACTGCAGCTCCACACGAAGACTGCCTTGTTGATCTTTGAGGGGCCCTATTCTCTCCCTTGTTACCCTTTTGTCCTTAATGTATTTATAAAAAACACTTTGGATTCTCCTTAACTCTATTTGCCAAAGCTATCTCATGTCCCCTTTTGGCCCTCATGATTTCTCTCTTAAGTATGCTCGTACTGCATTTCTACTCAAAGGATTCACTCGATCTCTCTGTCTATACCTGACATATGCTTCCTTCATTGTCTTAACCAAAATGTCAATTTCTCTAGTCATCCAGCGTTCCCCAACATACCAGCCTTTCCTTTCACCCTAACAGGAGTATACTGTGTCTGGACTCTTGTTATCTCATATCTGAAGGCTTCCCATTTTCCAGCAGTCCTTTAACCTGCGAACAACTGCCCCCAATCAGCTTTTGAAAGATCTTGCCGAATACCTGAGTTTTCCTCCAATTTAGAACTTGAACTTTTAGAACTGATATTTTATTTTCAATCACTATTCTAATGTTAATAGAATTATGGTTGCTGGCCCTTAGGTTTTGCACTCTCCCCGGTATGTACATCTAGATTGTTATTGAGAAAATTTCCTTGTACACACTTAACAAATTTCTCTATTTGACAGATAAGTAAATGGGCAGGAGTTATACCTTGGGTTCACTCTTCCTTCATTCCCATCAACCCTACCCCCATTCCCACCCCAATCGTCCCAAGGCACTTTTCCCTGAAACTGTCGTATGTGTAACACCAGCCCATCTACCTGCACCCTCCTCACTATCCGAAGGCCCAAACATACCTTCCAGGTGAAGCAGCACTTTACCTGCACTTCCCACAACCCAGTCCACTGCATTTGTTGCTCACAATGTGCTCTCATCTACATTAGGGAAATGAAGCGTAAACTGGGTGACTGCTGCACAGAACATCTACGTCCTGCCCGCAAAAAGAACTTGAGCTTCCAGTTGCCTGCCAATTCCACACCCCACTCTGTTCCCTGGCCAACATCTCTGTCTCAGGTTTGCTGTAGTGTTCCAGCGAAGCTCAGCACCAGCAGAACGAAGAGCACCAAATATTGCACTTGGGGACCATACATCCTTTCGGTCCCAACATCGAATTCAATAAATCTAGGGCCTGAAGTCCATAGTATCCTCGTCCCTTCCACACACACCAAGCCTTGTTATCACATAGTCTGTCATTACACACTACCTATTCTTAGCTATGGACAGTCTCCATTTACTGTTGTTCACCCTCCCATGCAGATTGTTATCAACTCCCTTTCCTGTCCAAAAATTCTTCCCTCGTTTAGGGCTATGTCCTGATCTATCATTTACTGCGTCCTCCTTCCTCCCACAATATTTTTCGCATATAAACCGATAATTTCTCAATCCCATCTGTTCTATGGAAGGGTCACCGGCAACTCCTGTTTTTTTGTTTCTGATATACAGCATCCGCAATTCTTTCAGTTTTTTATTGAGAGAGAGTTGGAAATTGTTTCGATAGACAGGGGGAGAGGGGGGAGAGACAGAACAGACATGAACTGTTGATCTCCGTTGTTCCTCATAACGTAAAATCATTGCAGTGCAATCAGTTCTCTTAACCATGAATAGAAACGCATCGCTTTCTGTAGGCTTGTGGCGCAACGGTAGCGTATTTGATTCAAGCTCCAACAATTATGTGTTCAAATCACACTAAGCTCACTGCAGTCAACTCTATCCCAAGAAAGGAGTATGCTCGCGGGTATGTGTTGAGCCAAGTCTGCTTCCCGGGCACTTTCGATCACACATGAAACTTTGCTGTCAGTTTGATTTGTGGATACTGTGTCAGGGAGGTGCTGCGCCCGTTGTTTGGGTAAATGCTCAGCTTTCCCCAGTATGAGAAATAAAACATGAACTGTTCTATCAGGGGATTTAAACACTGCCGCCTCCCTGTGGGCAGCTACTTCTTTCGGTTGGTGACAGCACGGATATGAATAACATTATTCCGATACTTTTACAACATAATCTAGAGACTCCCAGCTTTATGTTTCAATATATCAGGAGAGTGACAGCGAGTTCAGATAGAAATATTTCCCACCAACAGCAAATTCTTTCCTCTCACTGGACACAGTTAAAATTATCTTTTTTCACCAGAAGGAGCGGAAACTACAGTCTGACCGCCCCTCTCCACATTAACGGTGAGCCTGAATTTTATAAACGGTGTCAGTAAAATCCAGTGGCGGACATTGATTTGGTTCAATCGTTTTTTTTGCCAAGCGTAATTCACCGAGAGGATGCTGCTGTGTTAAACAGCGGGGGGAATTACTGCAGGGCCTCCTGCGCATGGAACACACCGCAACTGATGTGTTTCACCTTCACCAGTTTATTCCTATCTCGGAGAAAAGAGGTTTTATGATTCGGATCATAGCAGCCAGACAGAGAACAGGAGAAGAGCACTCAGCCCTTCACAGGCTTGTCACCACAGCTGGGTCACCGTGGCCTGTGTATCAGAATGGGACATTTATTTGCATCTACTGACTGGAAGCACAACAAATTGGAGTGCTGGTGGGACTATCACACAGGAGAAAACGGCTTTGACCTATCAGCTGGAGCAGCCCCAAATGCGCAACTCCGCTCACCTTCACTGAATAACTGTAAACAAATTACTCAGTGATTCAAAGGAATACTCCGTTTTGAATCTGCATTGTGGCATGTACCTTCGAGAATGATGTCAAAACACCTTCATTGCTGTGATGGAGTATCCTGTTGGGCAGAATATATCCGTTGTCAAATTTCCCACATGCTGTTGGTCCAACTCCGATTTCACTGAGAATCACAAAATGCGTGACAGCGCAGACTGAGGCCATGCAGCCCAACTTAGCTCTGCTGGCTCGAGACAATATATAAATAAGTGTCTCTGTGTGTATCATTCTGTCGCCCTCTCCCTGTAAATCTGCACATTGTTACATTGAACATGACCATTGAATTCCCTTTTGTGTCCATTGAATCTGCCTCTTTGTCACTGTCAAACAGGGATTTACTGACCCTAATCCCTGTGCGAAAACATTCTTCCTAGTGTCACTTTTACTTTTCCTAATGACTTTAAATCTCTGCCAAATGGTTCTCGATCCTTTCATTCATGGGAGCATTTTCACTTCATTACTTCCTCTGTCTAGACCCCTGATGACTTGGAAAACTTCAATCAGGCCAACGTTCAGCCTTCCGTTCAACAAAAGCTCCCAACTTTCCAATCTACCTTCACTGCTGTCATTCCTCATGCACGGCACCATTCACTTCAACCTGTTCAGCACTGTCTCCAATCACTTCACTTCCCGCTTCCTGAAATTTCCCCCTCAGAACTGAACAGTAATGCAGCTGGATGATTCGGATTGCGCGGGCGAACAATCTACAATTCTTGACTCCACTTTTCACAAATGATCCCTTCGCATAGCTCACTGCAATTGGAGCTCTGCCCCATCCTTCCTTCAGACAGTCTGATCTCGTTTCATTGAGAAATTTTGCACAAGGCAATTTAAGAAATGAGAGTTCGTTCGGGATTCCAACCCAGCATCTCTCGCCCGAGCGTGTAGCTGAAGACCCAAAGCGAAATTCGCACTGCTAGACCAGCGAGCCAATGGCCGTTGAATTCCGTCTCTGCCCTGACCCCTGACACCCCAAGCGCCCTCCCCTGAAGCAGTTGAGACTTGCTCAGCATGAAATACATTTGACATTGTTCCAAGAAATGCAAACAGCAAAGAGATTCCACAACATTTGCTTCTCATTCTGTCTCCCTGCGCCCAGGACGCTGCTGTTTGTCCCGTTCCCAGGAACCGGACTCTCTCCACTTGCGGATAATTAAACCATTTTGTTTCTACTTGCAAACTGTTCTGGGGAGGGCAGAGCCCATCCGCTCTTCTGCTCTCTCTCTCTATCACTTTGGATGGGAGACGTCAGTTCCACTAATGCGTAGGAAATTGGCAAGTTTTAAATACATTACAAAGGTCTGTAATCAAAGAAACAGAAAGATGCTGTGATGGCGGGACAGAGAGAAATGGACACCAGAAACTGTTCCCTCAGGTAAATTCATATGAGTGTATTTGTGTGCAGCTTGCTTGGTGTTCAGAATTCGTCTTCACACAGCAATCCTGCAGAAAGACCTTTCTCACACGGGCGTCTGTTTCTTTGCTGCGAACGGGCAGCAGTGAATATCTGAGCCCCAACTGTCCCAGATGAAGTTGAAAATGAGCCATTGTTTCTCCCTCAGCCGCTCTGTCCCAGAGACAGGGAGAGGGACGGCATCAACGCGTGACGTCATTCCGCCGCAGCCTGAAGCCGTTCAGTCCATCATTTCCATGTGACTCTCTGTCACTTGTATCTCTCCGAGATGATTCCCAATCGGTGATATGTGTCCTCATCATGGGAACTGTGTTTGTGTGGTGATGCTGCTTTCAAAATGCTGATCGTCCTGTCATTCACGTCCGAACCGGAGTGGGGAATTATTGCAGGGAATGAATACGTCCGCAAATAATGTGACTTTGTGGTTCAGTGGTTAACACTGCTGTCTCATAACGGGACCTGAATTCGATCCTATCCGTGTGTGGTTTGTTTGTGTGGAGTTTGTTCAATCTCCCCGTGTCTGCGTGGGTTTCCTGCGGTGCTCCGGTTTCCTTCCGCAGTCAAAAGCTGTGCAGGTTAGGTGGACTGACCATGTTAAACTGCCCCATAGTGCCCAGAGGTCGGTAGGTGAGGCGCATCAGTCAGAAGTAAATGTCTGGTCTGGGTGGGTGACTCTTCGGAGGGTTGATAAGGACTTGTTGAGCAGGAGGGCCTGTTTCCACACTGTAGGGATTCGAATTCGAATTGTTTCAACTTCACCAGCTCATTCCCATTTCAGAGAAGAGGTGTTAGGATTCAGTTCAGAGCAGACCGGCGGGTAACAACTCAAATCTCCACAAGCACTTTTCCTCAATTGTGTAAATTGGGCCCGTGTTTAGTGACATATTCAGCTCAGATGCTCTAAGATTTGGGAAGCAGAGGCAAAGGCAAGACACAGAACAGAGTCCCGTTACAAAGGGAAGCAATAGCAGACGACAGTTTCGATCGAGGGACATGAACCCAGCACCCTCCCGCTGCGCCACTCTACTTTCCCACACGGAGTGTTTTCCATAGATCCCTTCAGCCTTTCGTCTGGCGTGTGGCAGGCACGTTCGAGCCTGATGTCCACGATCTCCACTGCTGTCGTGTAATATGCTGTTGCGCAGACGTATGGAGGCTGTGTAAATATAAACTGTCTTCTAACTTCCCACATTCTAGTGGTCGAACTGTGATTTAACGCTGAATCATAACACGCGTAGACGGAGGCCATGCGGCCCATCTTCGGTCTGCTGGTTCTACACCGTAAGTAAACGCGTGTCTCAATTCGTATCATTCTCTTCCCTTTTCCGTGTAAATCTGCGCATCTGAACATGACCACAAGTATTGCCCTCCTCAACAGAGAACAGGAGAAGACTACACAGACCTCCACGAGTGTGTCACCTCAACTGTGCACATTGGGCCAGTATATCAATGTGAAATATTTATGTTGAGTTTTTTGGGAAGCAGATGAGAAGGGGAGGTGCAGAACAGAGCGCCCTTCGACGGGTAAGCTGCTAAAGACGACATTATATAAATAGGAGAGACTAGGACATGGCGGATTTCAGGCCCTAAAGTCATGGAACTCGATATTGAAGACAGGGGGGCTGTAGGTCTTCAAGTGGAAAATGAGGCGTTGTTCTTCCATCTGGAGCTGAGCTTTGCATGTCTGAGACAGAGATGTTGGCCAGGGAACAGGGTGGCGTGTTAAAGTGGCGGGCAACCAGAAGCTCAGAGCCTTTTTTGCGGGCAGAATTGAGATGTTCTGCGAAACAGTCACCCGGTTATGCTACTTTGGGGAAAACACACTGTGAGCAGCGAATGCAGTAGACTAGGTTGTGGCAAATGTGCAGGTAAAGTGCTGCTTCACCTGGCGGGTATGTTCGGGCCCTTGGATATTCAGGAGGGAGCAGGTAAATGGGCAGGTGTTACACATTCGGCGGTTACAGGGGAAAGTATTTTGGGTCACTGGGAGGTGGGTGTGGGGTGTTGAGAGTGAAGGAAGAGTGGACCCGAGGTGTAAGCCCTGCCCACTTACCTCCTCTCATATGTAAATCCATGAAGTTGAAAGAACATTCCATAGAATGGTTCAGTACCACGTGACTCATGAACTAATTCGTATTAATGTTCCGGGGCCAGCATCATTATTGTGTCACAGCAGCTGCAGGCCATCACCGGGGGCTTGCCCTATGACGTCACGGTACGTCTGGAAGCCCCAGGGATAGTTTATCAAAGAAACCTCCCGGTGGGTCAGGGCAACCCCGCATTGGGAAGCACTGGGATGGTGAACCACTATCAGTTTACATGGGGAACACATCTCCACGTTGCACAGCCTCGAGGCAAACTTCCCGCTCTTCCACTTAAAGTTCAAGAGCCCTCAGACCGAACTTCCCCAGCTACGTTTGGAAGAACTTTTTCCAGGTGTTCGCAAAGTATATCTATGAGCACTTTGTTAACGTTTGAATTTTGCGTGTGTTGAAATTTTGCGTTTTTGAGCGAAATCACAGTTCGATAAAACAGAATGTGGGAATTTAGACAGAGTTTATATTTGCACGTCGGCGATATGTCTGTGGGTGCGTGATGGGAGCGTCACCCAGAAGGAAAACCATCTCTCCTGTTCACTCAATGTCCTCTTTAGCAGCTTTCCCGTATAACGGCGCACTGTTCTGCACCTCGCCTTCTCATCTGCTTCCCAAAACATTTTGACATAAATATTTCACATTGATATACTGGCCCAATGTGCACATGTGAGATAACACACTCGTGGAGGTCTGCGTGGTCTTCTCCTGTTCTCTGTTGAGGAGGGCAATGCTTGTCACTGGACACTCAAGTGTCAGAGAAAAGTTTCGAAATAAAAAGGTTTAATTTTCTGCCAATAGAGAGGGCCCGGTTCCTGAAGACAGGACAAACTGAAGCAGGGAGACAGAATGAGAAGCAGATGTTCTGGAAATAGTTTGCTGGACCCCATTAAAAGCGTTCAGTTTAGAAGCCAAGGAAGAGCAGCGAAGAGATCGCCCCTGGGTGGGCTCGAACCACAAACTTTTTGGTTAAGGGCCAAACGCGCTGACCAATTGCACCACAGAGACAGGCAACAGCGGGGTGGGGGCATCATCGCAGTGGGGAGGCTATTAGTGAATTCATAATTCAGCCTGCCCCGCCTCGAATTACAATTGTCGTCTATCAGTCTTAATTTTCAAAAATAAAGCCGGGGACAATCATTGTGGAGACACCAGGGACAGTCTGATCTCACTCTCTGCAGACACATCCATGTCACGAGGAACTAGCTTTCTTCCTCCGATGCTGTCGCCCTTCGAGCCTTTCAGTGTTTTGCCTGTTCCCGAGTTCTCTCATTGGCTCGCAGGGGAGAAGAGGTTTGAATTCCTGATATGCAGGAACGACAATTCTTTCAATGTCTCTGACCAGTTCATGTCTCGAGAACAACAGAGTTAATCTCCCGGCCTCTTCAACAAGAGGACGGTGTCTGGACTGTCTCTGCTCAGTCGGACCGGTCATCTTTCATTCTCCTCTAAATCCGCTTCCCAAAGTGTTTCTAAAGGTTCACAAATCTGGAGACTGGGATTTCTGTTTTGCTTCATGAACAATTTTCCATTTCCTAACTGACAATATTTTGCCAAAATCTCTTCCAAATTGTACGCCTTGCTTAATTTCCACGGATGAGGAATTTCAATTTTGTGGAGACAGTCCCACGGATGGGAATGTTCCTTTGGAACAAAGAATGTTAACTGGAGATTTCCTGGGCTGTTGGTAATGATGGGAGAAGAAGCGGTGGGAATGGGCAGATTAATGATCAGAAGAACCAATTGCCACTGACCAGAGCCAGTTACCAGAGGACAGGGATTGAAGTTCTTGAATGAAAAGCAGCACTTGTGCCTAATAAACACAGAGAATAGAACAGAAAGCCAATAGGTCGAGCAGCATCTGTGGAACGGAAAACAGAGCTGACGTTGTGAGTCTGGTACGTTGTTTGTTCAGAACCCGAGTTTCCTGCATGGCAATCAATTCCCAGACATGAGAAAACGGGACTTTATTGAGACGGGTTTTGTGAAGTTTGAGCGATAATGCAACCAATAGGAAGTCATTTAAAATCGCCAGCGAAGAAAGCATAGCCAGCAGGTTAGCACCCTGGGCGGGGAGCCCCAAAGGATCTCTACGCCAACACCTTAAGTATTCGGCCACAACTACACGCCCAAAGTTGTGCTCTAAACTTTCTCATGGAATAGTTCTAACAGGAAAGGTGAGTATTGGGCTTTTCCTGTTCGCGCCATAGCCCCAACGTTTCCTGTTGCCCTGGATTTGATCAGGACAGAGGAGGCTGATGGGAGATCGAATTGAACTGTACACATTGATGAGAGATAGAGCGGGATCCATTCCCATGCGTAGAGAGATTAATAATCAGGGCCGAAAATAAGGAGCCACTTCAAGAAATTTGGGGTTCATTCAGCAAAGCTAATGGGAAAGTGCTCACAGAAAATTTTCATGAAAGTCTCTGGAGCGATTTGATGAGAAGCGTTGGTGATGTTAATACAATCGATAGGATGAACGTAGATTTGTAAATGTATTTGGTAACAGTCCTCGTTATAGCATCGCCCTCTTGTTTAATTGATTCGACCCTCCTCATCTCTATGTACAGGAATTGCTCCCCAGCCTATGTCGCAACTCTGTAACAAAATGCGTCAAAATTACTTAGTAAATCTTGAGTACCAGATCAAGTCACAATGCAGTGGTTCCATGAGCATTGAAAGTAACATAAAACGTACCATGGCAACGATTGCTCTGAGATAATTTGGGTGAGGAAGTTTCTTAATTTTTTTCCTCGAAATGAATCACATCTTACACATTTCAGTGTACTTTAATATGGACTGGTATTTATTCCCATAGCACTTGACCGTTCTAATTCTGTGACTGAGCCATTTATTGGCTTCGATGCATGAGTAGAATCTGTCAATTTTCAAGTGCCACCGTTAAGCCACAACTACAAACTTGTCTCCCGTTCACTCTCAGCTTTCCCTCATAACCGAGCAACGGGGACAGGAAGAAAACGAACGGGACTAAAACTCAGTTTGAATATGATTAGATTGCCAGTTGAAGAAAGAGCGAATGTTCCGCACAAAAAACAAAGTTTCACGTGAACATTGCACAATATGGATGTCAAACTCACGACCTCAGAATAAAAATCTTTTTTTCTACTACTGAGGTATTCGAACATATAGTCAGGGTGTGACCAGTTCTTTCATCAGGGCAAAATAACTTTTTAAAATTTACGAAAATAAATACATTTATCAGCAGAAGTCCACAGCTCCAATGCTTTCTGCTCAAAACTCAGGAAAATCATTAAGATTCCACTTCCTTTTTGCTTCTTTCTAAACGCTAACATCCAGTTTCTTCAGTTTCACTTCTTGAATGTAAAGTTGTTTGCTTTTTTTTGCCTTTTTTTGAAAGCAAATTCGCTTCAATATCAACAAAACTGACAGGCAAACCTGACACACAAACAGCCACTCGCTGCCACATATCCCCAATTCTCACTTTCAGATTTGCAAAGGTCAATTAAATAAAGGAAGTAAGCAGTTGAGCACGTTTACAAAGTAGATGACTGACTTTTATGGGTGACTCGCTTGGGCCTTTGCCAATGCTGCTCGCAGGTTTCGTGATCAGGCTATAATCTCCCTCAGTTTTGCTGAGCCTGTGCTCGGTTCATTGGGAGATTAGGCCCGGGTTGCGGTCGACCCCGACTTAAGTTGCATTGTTGCTTTTCACTGGCAGCAGAAGATTGGAGATTATAGGACCAGAACATTACTGCTTTTCTGTTTTTTCTTGTGTCATTCCATCTGGGACTGAGGAAAGCGAATCATTATCGGGAAACCAAGAACATTACGTTTCTAAAGATTCAAATGCAGGAATTCAATCAGTTATCTGTTCTGTGACTGTGTTTGTCCGAATATTGGTATAAGATGCCTGGGTGTGCCTGTTTTCGATATTTCAAGAACAAATAACTGGACAATATTTTCTTGCAGATCGTGTCCTCAATAACAGGCCAGAAATGTGCAACAAGGAAACGGTTAAGATTATAGGAACAAAGGAATATGAGTAGGCCATTTAGCCCCTCAAGTGTGTTCCAACGTTCAAAGAAATCATGGCTGATCAGAGGCCTAACTCCATTTATCTGTCTTTGGCCCATGTCCCTTAATACCTTTCCTGAACAAAAAAAATGTTTCGGATTTAAAGCTGACAAATGATCCTGTACCCACTGCCGTTTCTGTGGGATATTTCCAAACATCTGACAAACTCAATGTGGAGAAGTGCTTCTGAACATTTACCCTGAAAAGTCTGGCCCTAATTCTATAATTTTGCTCCATTTCGACTTCCAACTATTTTAGTGAACAGCCGGACTTCCTGACTAAATGCACCAAAGAGTCTGAGATGTAAAAAAAACAGTAAGATCACGAAACCCGAGTGTTACCGAATTCCAGCTTCAGACTACAATTACTGAAATAGCAATTGTCGTTTATCAGTGTGACTTTAACAAAATAAAGGCTGGGACATTCATTGTAAACGGTCTGACCACAGACACTGCAGACACACCCATGTCACAGAAACCACCCCTGTGTGGGGATACAAACAGAGTGGTATGGCAGCCTGTCTGCAAATTCGTTCGTTTCACTTGCATTGTCACTTTTGTCTCGCTTTAGAAACACGAAGTGACTGAGCGGAATATAGTCTTCCTCAGCCGTAATCATATGGTGCTTTAAAAGAACTATCACTGCTTTAAGTATTGATCGAGTAATTCGGGAACGTGGTTTAGAAGCCGACGGCTCTCACCGTGTTCAAACTTTACCAAATGTCTGCAGATATCATTAGCCAACATCGGGAAAAAGTGCTTTTAAACATACCTGAGGAATCTCGGGGTTTGATAGGCCTTGAACTTAAGTGGAAGGAAGGGAAGCCCCGATGCAGGGTCTGCCTGACCCTCTTTAAAAAACTGTCACCAGAAATTCCAGCCGCAACACGACGTCATAGGACATGCCCAGTGATGGCCTGCAGCTATTGTGACGCAATAATGATGCTGGCCCCTGGAACATGAATATGTATTCGGCATGGGTCACGTGGTACTGAATCCAAAAAAATAGTTTTCAGAACATCTGCTTCTCATTCTGTCTCCCAGGACCCGGGCGGGTCTCCACTGTCGGATAATTACACCATTCTGTTTTTAAATTTGGCTCGAACACCCGAGTGGCCAGGGACAAGCATTACCCTCCTCAACAAAGGGGACAGAGATCAGAACACCACCCTGAACTCCACAAGTGTGTAACCTCAACTTTCTACATTGGGCCACTATATCATTGTGATGATATTTAGTTCACATCTTCAAAGATTTGTTGGGGTAGCGGGTGAGGAGGGAAAGCTGCAAAAAATGCCACGCGGCAGCCTTTTCAGACAAGTTTTCAGCTTTTCATCTGGTGTGTGACAATACACGTTCGAGATTGAAATCAAAAGATCTTCACTACTATCGTGAAATATGTTGTTGCGAAGATGTATCGCTGTTGTGCAAATATTAACGTTGTCTAAATTCCAACATTCTGCTTTTCGAACTGTGATTTCGCTCAGAATTACATCATTTCAAGAATCACCATGTTCAAACGTAAACACAGTGCCCACAGAAAGAATTAGCCATCCCAATGCTTCCCGATGCAGGGCTGCCTGACCCTCAGGGAGGTTTCTTTGATAAACTGTGTCCAAGCATTCCGGCCGCACGTCATCGGACATGCACGATGATGGCATGCAGGTATTGTGACGCAATAATGATGCAGGCCCCTGGAACATGAATATGAATTAGCCGTGGGTCACGTGGTAGTGAATCATTCAAACGAATGTTATTCCATGTCCAGGGATTTATTTGAGGGATGAGGTAAATGGGCAAGAGTTACACCTGGGGTTCACTCTTCCTTCACTCCCATCACCCGCCCATAGACCCATGTCACTTTGTCCTGCAACAGCCGAAATTGGAACACCTGTCCGTTTCCCCCACCCTCCTCAGTATTCAAGGGCCCGAACATACCTTCGACGTGAAGCAACAGTTTACCTGCACATTCTACAGCCAAGACTACAGCATTCGCTGCTCACAATGTGGTCTCGTCAACATTGGAGAAACTAAGCAGGTGACTGCTTCGCAGAACATCTAGGTTCTGCCCGCAAAAAGGCCCTGAGCTTCCAGTTGCCTGCCACTTCAGCAGACCACCCTGTTCCCTGTCCAGCATCTCTGTCTCAGGCTTGTTGCAGTGTTCCAGCAGAACAATTTTACACTTGGGGACACTACAGTCGTCCTCAATATTGAATTCAATAATTTTAGAGCCTGCACTTCCCCACATCTTAGCCCCCTACCACGCACACAAGGCCTTGTTGTCACGTAGTCTGCCAGTACACACCATCTATTCTTAGCACTTAACAGTTTCCTTTAACAGCTATTCACCCTCCCAGACAGATCGCTCTCAACTCCTTTGTCTGTCCAACCATTCTTGTCTCACTTTGGGCTCTATCCCTGTCTACCATTTACTCCGCCGCCTTCCTCCCACCCTCCGATCTGCATAGTAACCGACAATTTCCGAATCATCACCAGCTCTGTGGAAGGGTCACCGGATTCTTCTTCACAGAAGCTGCCAGACCTGCTGAGCTTTTCCAGCAACTGCTGTTTTTGTTTCTGATATACAGCATCCGCAGTTTTTATTCAGAAAGAGTTGCAAATTAGTTCGAGAGACAGAGTGAGAGAGTGAGTGAGACAGAACAGCCATGAACCGTTGGCCTCCGTTCTCAATCATAACGTAAAATCATTGCAGTACGATCACTTCCCTCAACCCTGAGTAGTCTGGGCTTGTGACGCAACGGGAGCGCGTCTACCTGCTGCCTACAAGGTTGCGCGTTCAAATCACATCAGGCTCAGTGAGGCGCAATTTCTGCTGCTTCAAATCAAGAAGTTAGATTTCACACTGCTGGTGTCGAGGCTGTGTAAACATGACCTTTGACTAAATTGCCACCTTCTGTTGGTCCAACTGTCAGTTCACTCAGAATCACAGAATGTGTCACAGCCCACCTTTGCTCTGCTGCTTCTCCAAAATGAGCAATGTACCTTTATTCGTATCGTAATCTTGCCTTCTCCCTGTATATCTCTGCATTGTTACTTTGACCATGACCACCCCGAAATCCCTTTTGTGTCCATTGAATCTGCCTCTCTGTCACTATCAGGCAGCCTTTCCTGATTCCAACCACTCCCTTTGCGAAAACGTTCCACTTAATATCCGTTCTCCCCGTGTCTGCGTGGGTTTCCTCCCGGTGCTTCGGTTTCCTCCCACAGTCCAAACATGTGCAGGTCAGGTGAATTGGCCATGCTAAATTTCCTGTAGTGTTAGGTAAGGGGTAAATGTAGGGGTATGGGTGGGTTGCGCTTTGGCGGGTCAGTCTGGACTTGTTGGGCCGAAGGGCCTGTTTCCACGCTGTAATGTAATCCAATCTAATCTTAATATCACTTCTCCTACTCTTCCCAATGACTTTTAGTCTCTGCCTATTCAGTTTCGATCCTTTCAGGCGTGAGAGCATTTTCACCAAAGCGGGAATCATACGCCTAGACCACCATACCATACACGGTGGGCCCTCTCACCTCCTGAAGCAGCTGGGACTTGCTCACTGTGGAGTACATTCTACATTCCTCCAAGAATTGCATGCAGCGAGAGTTTCTACAACATCTGCTTCTCATTCTGTCTCCCAGGACCCGGGCTATTTCCATTGGTGGATAATTACACCATTCTGTTTCTAAATTGTTCTCTCACACCCGAGCGGACAGGTACAAGCATTATCCTCCACAACAAAGGGAACAGAGAACAGGAAAGCACCACATGTGCGTCACCTCAACTTCCTATGTTGGGCCAGTATATCAGTGTGAGATATTTAGTTCGCATCTTCAAAGGCAAGACACAGAACATAGCACTAGTGTAGGGGAAAGCTGCTGAAGGAAACATCGAGAGGAGAGTCGAGGATGGCTTCGACCCATCGACTCCAAGATTAGTTGTGAATTTCACTGTTTGTTAATCTTCCCAGATGCACTCCGATGTCCAGCGATACACGAATTCAAACAGCAAAGGCGGGAACTGTGCAGGTTCTCTCTCCCTCTCTCTGTCTCCTGCACTGTCCTCACACTGTCCTTTGTCTGCTCTTCTCCCCATTAAAACAGCTGTTATTTTGTCTTTTTTTCCAAAAGTTCCAAAACAATGCAACAGCATATAAAACAGTAATTGCTGGTTCTGGAATGGGAGGAAATCGGCTCCAACACTTAAAATACCTCAAAAAAGGAGCAGCTCTTATAGCCAGAAATTGTTCCCATCCTCCAACTTGGATTACCCAGAATCCGGTTCCCCATGGGAGACTGATTAGCAAGGTTAGGTCTCATGGAATACAGGGACAACTAGCCATTTGATGCAGAACTGGCTCAAAGGTAGAAGACAGAGGGTGGTGGTGGAAGCTTTTTTTTTCTCAGACTGGAGGCCTGTGACCAGTGGAGTGCCACAAGGATCGGTGCTGGGCCCTCTACTTTTTGTCATTTACAGAAATGATTTGGATGCGAGCATAAGAGGTACAGTTAGTAAGTTTATAGATGACATCAAAATTAGAGGTGTAGTGGACAGCAAAGAGGGTTACCTCAGATTACAACAGGATCAGGACCAGATGGACCAATGGGCTGAGGAGTGGCAGATGGAGTTTAATTCAGATAAATGCAAGGTGCTCCATTTTGGGAAAGCAAATCTCAGCAGGACTTATACACTAAATGGTAAGGTCCTCGGGAGTGTTGCTGAACAAAGAGACCTTGGAGTGCAGGTTCATAGCTCCTTGTAAGTGGAGTCACACGTAGATAGGATAGTGAAGAAGGCGTTTGGTATGCTTTCCTTTATTGGTCAGAGTACTGAGTACAGGAGTTGGGAGGTCATGTTGCGGCTGTACAGGCATTGGTTAGGCCACTGTTGGAATATTGTATGCAATTCTGGTCTCCTTCCTATCGGAAAGATGTTGTGAAACATGAAAGGTTTCAGAAAAGATTTACAAGGATGTTGTCAGGGTTGGAGGATCTGAGCTACAGGGAGAGTCTGAACAGGCTGGGGCTGTTTTCCCTGGAGCGTCGGAGGCTGAGGGGTGACCTTATACATGTTTACAAAATTATGAAGGGCATAGATAGGATAAATAGACAAAGTATTTTCCCTGGGTTCGGGGAGTCCAAAACTAGAGGGCATAGGTTTAGGGTGAGAGGGGAATGACATAAAAGAGATCTAAGGGGTAACGTTTTCACGCAGGGGGTGGTACATGTGTGGAATGAGCTGCCAGAGGATGTGGTGGAGGCTGGTACAATTGCAATCTTTAAGAGGCATTTGGATGGGTATGTGAATAGGAAAGGTTTGGAGGGATTTGTGTCGGGTGCTGGCAGGTGGGACTAGATTGAGTTGGGATATCTGGTCGGCATGGACGGTTTGGACCGAAGGGTCTGTTACCATGCTGTACATCTCGATGACTCTATGACCTCTGGGTTATGGGCCCAGCACGCTCCCGCTATGCCACTCTGCTGTGCTGCATGGCAGTTTTTCCAGAGAAGTATTCAACTTTTCATCTGGACTGTGGCATGCACGTTCGAGATTGATGTCAAAAGATCTTCACTGCTGTCGGGTCATATGTTGTTGCACAGACATATCGATGTTGTGCAAACTTAACTTTGTCTAAATTCCCACATTCTGCTTTTCGAACTGTGATTTCGAAATTTAAGCAGAAGGAAGGGAAGTTTGCATCGAGGCCGTTTAATATGGAGAAGTGTTCCCCATGTAAACTGAGAATGGGTGGCCATCCCATGTTTCCCGATGCAGGGCTGCCTGACCCACAGGGAGGTTTCTTTGATAAACTGTCCCTTAGACTTCCAGCCGCATCGTGACGTCATTGCACACGAGAGTGGGAAGGCAGAATTGCGGGAGATGGATCGGACCCGGTTGAAACGAAGTGCAGACTGGGTGACTGCTTCACAGAGCATCCATATTCTGTTCGCCAGAAAGATGGACTGTTATTCCCAATCGGTGATAACAAGTCGACAACAATAACATCAGGCAGCACTTGCTTTGCAATATCGTGCTCATAGATCTCACTTCCAGTTGAGCAAAGATCACTCAACTCCGGATCTCTTTATGTTCCTGGTGCAAACATGGGGCAAACAGCTGAATACTTCTCTGGAAAAGCTGCCATGCAGCATAGCAGAGTGGCATAGCGGGAGCGTGTTGGGCTCATAACCCAGCAGTCGATGGGTCGAAGCCATCCGCGATGCTCCTCTCGATGTTTCCTTCAGCAGCTTTCCCCTACACTGGTGCTATGTTCTGTATCTTGCCTTTGAAGATGCGAACTAAATATCTCACACTGATATACTGGCCCAACATAGGAAGTTGAGGTGACGCACATGTGGTGCTCTCCTGTTATCTGTTCCCTTTGTTGAGGAGGATAATGCTTGTCCCTGTCCGCTCGGGTGTGAGAGAACAATTTAGAAACAGAATTGTGTAATTATCTGCCAGTGTAGATAGCCCAGCTCCTGGGAGACAGAATGAGAAGCAGATGTTCTGGAAACCGTTGCATCCTTGCAATTATTGAAGGAATGTAGAATGTATTCCATAGTGACCAAGTCCCAGTTGCTTCGGGAGGTGAGAGGGCCCACGATGTATGGTGGAGTGGTCCAGGCGTATGATTCCCGCTTTGGTGAAAATGCTTCCATGCCTGAAAGGATTGAAAGCGAATAGGCAGAGACTGAAAGTCAGTAGGAAAAGTGATATTAAGAAGAACGTTTTCGCAGAGGGAGTGGTTGGGATCAGGAAAGGCTGCCTGACAGTGACAGAGAGGCAGATTCAATGGACACAGAAGGGATTTCGGGGTGGTCATGGTCAAAGGAACAAAGCAGAGACTGACAGGGAGAAGGCAAGCTTACGGTACGAAAAAAGACACTAACTTGCTCATTGCAAAGAAGCAGCAGAGCCAGGGTGGGCTGCGGCACATTCTGTTATTCTAAGCTGAAACAGCAGGAATGGAGCTCCTATGATGCACACTGAGGCTGACACCATTTGAACATTCAACTTTTTGGTTTGCAGTTAGATGCGCTCCCGTTGCGCCACAAGCCACAAGCCCTTACTACAATGATCGTACTACAATGATTTTACTTTATGATTAGAACGGAGACCAACGGTTCATGGCTGTTCTGTCTCACTCACTCTCTCACTCTGTCTCTCAAACCAATTTGCAACTCTTTCTGAATAAAAACTGCGGATGCTGTATTTCAGAAACAAAAACAGTCGTTGCTGGAAAAGCTCAGCAGATCTGGCAGCTTCTGTGAAGAAGAATCCGGTGACCCTTCCACAGAGCTGGTGATGAATAGGAAAATGTCGGTTAATATGCAGATGGGAGGGTGGGAGGAAGGTGGGCGGAGTAAATGATAGATAGGGATAGAGCCCAAAGTGAGACAAGAATGGTTGGACAGACAAAGGAATTGATAACGAACTGTCTGGGAGGGTGAATAGCTGTTAAAGGAAACTGTTAGTGGCTAATAATATGTGATATGTAATGGCAGACTACGTGATAACAAGGCCTTGTGTGCGTGGTACGGGGCTAAGATGTGGGGAAGTTCAGGCCTTAAAATTATTGAGTTCAATATTGAGGGGGTCTGTAGGGCCCCCAAGTGCAAAATTCCTCGGCTGGGACACTGCAACAAGCCTGAGACAGTGATGGTGGACATGGAACAGGGTGGTGTGCTGAAGGAGCAGGCAACTGGAAGCTCAGGGTCGTTGTGTGGGCAGAACCGAGATGTTCTACGAAGCAGTCACCCAGTCTCCGCTTTGTTTCTCCAATGTTGACGAGACCACATTGTGAGCAGCGAATGCAGTAGTCTTGGCTGTGGAAAGTGCAGGTAAACTGTTGCTTCACCTCGAAGGTATGTTCGGGCCCTTGAATACTGAGGAAGGTGGGAGAAACGGGCAGGTGTTACAATTTCGGCCGTTGCAGGGCAAAGTGCCATGGGGCTATGGGCGGGTGATGGGAGTGAAGGAAGAGTGAACCCCAGGTGTAACTCCTGCCCATTTACCTCATCCCTTAAATAAACCCTGGACATGGAATAACATTCGTTTGAATGATTCACTACCACGTGACCCACGGCTAATTCATATTCATGTTCCCGGGGCCTGCATCATTATTGTGTCACAAATAGCTGCATGCCATCCTCGTGCATGTCCGATGACGTGCGGCCGGAATGCTTGGACACAGTTTATCAAAGAAACCTCCCTGAGGGTCAGGCAGCCCTGCATCGGGAAGCATTGGGATGGCTAATTCTTTCTGTGGGCACTGTGTTTCCGTTTGAACTTGGTGATTTTTGAAATTATGTAGTTCTGAGCGAAATCACACTTCGAAAAGCAGAATAATGGAATTTAGACAACGTTTATATTTGCACAACAGCGATACATCTTTGCAACAGCATATTTCACGAGAGTAGTGAAGATCTTTTGACATCAATCTCGAACGTGCTTGTCAGACACCATATGAAAAGCTGAAAACTTGTCTGGAAAGGCTGTAGCGTAGCATAGCAGAGTAGTGCATCGGGACCGTGTTGGGCCCATAACCGGAGGATGATGGATAGAAGCCATCCTCTGCTATCCGTTCAGTGTCATCTTTTGCAGCTTTCCCTCCTCACCCGCTTCCCCAACAAATCTTTGAAGATGTGAACTAAATATCATCACAATGATACACTGGCCCAATGTAGAAAGTTGAGGTTCCACACTTGTGGAGTTCAGGGTGGTGTTCTTCTGTTCTCTGTCCCCTTTGTTGAGGAGGGTAATGCTTGTCCCTGGCCACTAGGGTGTTCGAGCCAAATTTAAAAACAGAATGGTGTAATTATCCGCCAGTGGAGACCCGCCCGGGTCCTGGGAGACAGAATGAGAAGCAGATGTTCTGAAAACTTGTTTTTTTGATTCAGCGCCACGTGACCCATGCCGAATTAATATTCATGTTGCTGGGGCCAGCATCATTATTGCGTCACAATAGCTGCAGGCCATCGCAGGGCCTGTCCTATGACGTCGTGTTGCGGCTGGAATTTCTGGTGACAGTTTTTTAAAGAGGGTCAGGCAGGCCCTGCATCGGGGCTTCCCTTCCTTCCACTTAAGTTCAAGACCTATCAAACCCCGAAATTCCTCAGGTATGTTTAAAAGCACTTTTTCCCGATGTTGGCTAATGATTTCTGCAGACATTTGGTAAAGTTTGAACACGGTGAGAGCCATCGGCTTCTAAACCACGTTCCCGAATTACTCGACCAATACTTAAAGCAGTGATCGTGCGATAAAAGCACCGTATGCTTACGGCTGAGAAAGACTATATTCCGCTCAGACAGTTCGTGTTTCTAAAGCGAGACAATAGTGACAATGCAAGTGAAACGAACGAAATTGCAGACAGGCTGCCATACCACTCTGTTTGTATCCCCACACAGGGGTGGTTTCTGTGACATGAGTGTGTCTGCAGTGTCTGTGGTCAGACTGTTTACAATGAATGTCCCAACCTTTAGTTTGATAAAGTCACACTGATGAAGGACAATTGCTATTTCAGTAATTGTAGTCTGAAGCTGGAATATGCTAACACTCGGGTTTAGTGATCTTACTGATTTTTTACATCTCAGACTCTTTGGTGCATTTAGTCAGCAAGTCCGGCTGTTCACCAAAATAGTTGGAAGTCGAAATGGAGCAAAATTATAGAATTAGGTCCAGATTTTCAGGGTACATGTTCAGAAGCACTTCTACACATTGAGTTTGTCAGATGTTTGGAAATATCCTACATAAACGGCAGTGGGTACAGGATCATTTGTCAGCTTTAAATCCGAAACAGATTTTTTTTGTTCAGGAAAGGTATTAAGGGACATGGGCCAAAGACAGATAAATGGAGTTAGGCCTCTGATCAGCCATGATTTCTTTGAACGTTGGAACACACTTGAGGGGCTAAATGGCCTACTCATATTCCTATGTTCCTATAATCTTAACCGTTTTCTTGTTGCACATTTCCGGCCTGTTATTGGGGACACAATCTGCAAGAAAATATTCTCCAGTTATTTGTTCTTGAAATATCGAATACAGGCATACCCAGGCATCTTATACCAATATTCGGACAAACACAGTCACAGAACAGATAACTGATTGAATTCCTGCACTTGAATCATTAGAAACGTATTGTTCTTGGTTTCCCGATGATGATTCGCTTTCCTCAGTCCCAGATGGAACGACACAAGAAAAAATAGAAAAGCAGCAATGTTCTGGTCCTATAATCTCCAATCTTCTGCTGCCAGTGAAAAGCAACAATGCAACTTAAGTTGGGGTCGACTGCAACCCGGGCCTAATCTCCCAATGAACCGAGCACAGGCTCAGCAAAACTGAGGGAGATTATGGCCTGATCACGAAACCTGCGAGCAGCGTTGGCAAAGGCCCAAGCGACTCACCCATAAAAGTCAGTCATCTACTTTCTAAACGTGCTCAACTGCTTACTTCCTTTATTTTATTGACCTTTGCAAATCTGAAAGTGAGAATTGGGGATATGTGGCAGCGAGTGGCTGTTTGTATGTCAGGTTTGCCTGTCAGTTTTGTTGATATTGAAGCGAATTTGCTTTCAAAAAAAGGCAAAAAAAAGACAAACAACTTTAAATTCAAGAAGAGAAACTGAAGAAACTGGATGTTAGCGTTGAGAAAGAAGCAAAAAGGAAGTGGAATCTTAATGATTTTCCTGAGTTTTGAGCAGAAAGCATTGGAGCTGTGGACTTCTGCTGATCAATGTATGTATTTTCGTAAATTTTAAAAAGTTATTTCGCCCTGATAAAAGAACTGGTCACACCCTGACTATATGTTCGAATACCTCAGTAGTAGAACAAAAGATTTTTATTCTGAGGTCGTGAGTTTGACATCCATATTGTGCAATGTTCCCGTTAAACTTTGTTTTTTGTGCGGAAAATTCGCTCTTTCTTCAACTGGCAATCGAATCATATTCAAACTGAGTTTTACTCACGTTCGTTTTCTTCCTGTCCCCGTTGCTCGGTTATGAGGGAAAGCTGAGAGTGAACGGGAGACAAGTTTGTAGTTGTGGCTTAACGGTGGCACTTGAAAATTGACAGATTCTACTCATGCATCGAGGCCAATAAATGGCTCACTCACAGAATCAGAACGGTCAAGTGCTATGGGAATTAATACCAGTCCATATTAAAGAACACTGAAATGAGTAAGATGTGATTCATTTCGAGGAAAGAAATTAAGAAACTTCGTCACCCAGATTATCTCAGAGCAATCGTTGCTTTGGTCCGTTTTATGTTACTTTCAAAGCTCATGGAACCACTGGATTGTGCCTTGATCTGGTACTCAGACTTTACTAAGTAATTTTGATGCATTTTGTTACAGAGTTGCGACATAGGCTGGGGAGCAATTACTGTACATAGAGATGAGGAGGGTCGAATCAATTAAACAAGAGGGCGATGCTATAAAAAGGACTGTTACCAAATACATTTACCAGTCTACGTTCATTCTATCGATTGCATTAACATCACCAAAACTTCTCATCAAATAACTCGAGAGATTTTCATCACAATTTTCTGTGAACAGTTCTACATTAGCTTTGCTGAGTGAACCCCAAATTTCTTGAAGTGGCTACTTATTTTCGGCCCTGATTATTAATCTCTCTCCGCATGGGAATGGATCCTTCCCACCCGCTCTATCTCTCTTTCCACAGATGCTGCTCGACCTGTTGGCTTTCTGCAGTATTCTCTGTGTTTATTAGGCACAAGTGCTGCTTTTCATTCAAGAACTTCAATCCCTGTCCTCAGGTAACTGACTCTGGTCAGTGGCAATTGGTTCTTCTGATCATTAAACTGCCCATTCCCACCGCTTCTTCTCCCATCATGACCAACAGCCCCAGGAAATCTCCAGTTATCCTTCTTTGCTCCAAAGCGAACATTCTCAACCTTGGGAATGTCTCCCCAAAATGGAAATTCCTCATCCCTGGACATGAGGCAAGGGAAGAGAATTTGGCAAAATATTGTCAGTTAGGAAATGGAAAAAATGTGCAAATGTTCATGAAGCAAAGCAGAAATCCCAGTCTCCAGCTTTGTGAACCTTTAGAAACACTTTGGGAAGCGGATTTAGAGGAGAATGAAAGATGACCGGTCCGATTGAGCAGAGACAGTCCAGACACCGTCCCCTAATTGAAGAGGCCGGGAGGTTGACTCTGATGTTCTCGGCACATGACCTGATCTGATACATTGAAAGAATTGTCGTTCCTGCACATCAGGAATTCAAACCCCTTCTCCCCTGCGAGCCAAGGAGAGAACTCGGGAACAGGCAAAACACTGAAAGGCTGGAAGGGCGCCGGCCCCGGAGTAAGAAAGCTAGTTCCTCGTGACATGGATGTGTCTGCAGACTGTTCCCGGTATCTCCACAACACATTTCCCAGGCTTGATTGTGGACAAGTAAATCAGATAGACGACAATTGTAATTCCTGGCGGGGAGGCCCGTTTGCACCTGTTTATGTGGTGCAATTGGTCAGCGCGTTCTGTTGTTAAGCGAAAGGTTGGTGGTTCGAGCCCACCCAAGGGCGGTGTGCTCGCTGCTCTTCCTTGGCTTCGAAGTTGCCTGCTTTTAATGGGGTCATGCAAACAATTTCCAGAACAGTTGCTTCTCATTCTGTCTCTCTGCTGCCGTTTGTCCCGTCTTCAGGATCCGAGCCCTCTCTACTGGCAGAAAATTAAACCTTTTTGTTTCGAAACTTCTCTCTGACACTTGAGTGACCAGTGACAAGCATTGCCCTCCTCAACAGAGAACAGGAGAAGACTACGCAGACCTCCACGAGTGTGTCATCTCAACTGTGCACATTGGGCCTGTGTATCAATGTGAAATATTTATGTCGAAGTGGTTTGGGAAGCAGATGAGAAGGCGAGGTGCAGAACAGTGCGCCGTTATACGGGAAAGCTGCTAAAGAGGACATTGAGTGAATAGGAGAGATGGTTTCCCTTCTGGGTGATGCTCCCATCATGCACCCGCAGACATATCGCCGTCGTGCAAGTATGAACTCTGTCTCAATTCCCACATTCTGTTTTTTCGAACTGCGATTTCGCTTAAAAGCACAAAATTTCAACACTCACAAAATTCAAACTTTAACAAATTGCTCACAGATATATTTTGCGAACACGTGGCAAAAAATCTTCCAAACGTACCTGGGGAATTTCGGTCTGAGGGCTCTTGAACTTGAGGTAGAAGAACGGGAAGTTTGCCTCGAGGCTGCGGAATGTGGAGATGTGTTCCCCATGTTAACTGGTCGTGGTTGACCATCTCAGTGCTTCCCGATGCAGGGTTGCCCTGACCCACAGGACAGTTTGATAAACTGTCCCGGCGGCGTCCAACCGTACCGTGACGTCATAGGGCGAGCCCCCGGTGATGGCCTGCAGCTGCTGTGACACAATAATGATGCTGGCCCCGGAACATGAATACAAATTAGTTCGTGAGTCACGTGGTACTGAATCATTGTATGGAATGTTCTTTCAACTTCACGGATTTATATATGAGAGGAGGTAAGTGGGCAGGGTTACACCTCGGGTCCACTCTTCCTTCACTCGCAACACTCCACACCCACCTCCCATTGTCCCAAGGTACTTTCCGCTTCACCTGCCGAATGTGTAACACCTGCCCATTTACCTGCTCCCTCCTGAATATCCAAGGGCTCGAACATACCCGCCAGGTAAAGCAGCACGTTTCCTGCACATTTGCCACAACCCAGACTACTGCATTCGGTGCTCACAGTGTGGTTTTCCCAAAGTAGCATGAACAATAACCTGGGTGACTGTTTTGCAGATCATCTCAATTCTGCCCGCAAAAAAGGCTCTGAGCTTCTGGTTGCCCGCTACTTTAACACGCCACCCTGTTCCCTGGCCAACATCTCTGTCTCAGACATGCAAAGCTCAGCTCCAGATTGAAGAACAACGCCTCATTTTCCACTTGAAGACCGACAGCGCCCCAGTCTTCAATATCGAGTTCCATGACTTTAGGGCCTGAGATCCGCCATGTCCTATTCTCTCCTATTCACGTAACGTCGTCTTTAGCAGCTTACCCGTCTAAGGGCGCTCTGTTCTGCACCTCGCCTTGTCATCTGCTTTCCAAAAAACTCAACATGAAAATTTCACATTGATATACTGGCCCAGTGTGCACAGTTGAGGTGACACATTCGTGGAGGTCTGCGTGGTTTTCTCCTGTTCCCTGTTGAGGAGGGCAATTCTTGTGGTCATGTTCAGATGCGCAGATTTACACGGAAAAGGGAAGAGAATGATACGAATTGAGACACGCGTTTACTTGCGGTGTAGAACCAGCAGAGCGAAGGTGGGCCGCATGGACTCCGTCTACGCTGTGACACATGTTGTGATTCAGAGTGAAATGACAGTTCGATCAACAGAATGTGGGAATTTAGGAAACAGTTTATATCTACACAGCCTCCATACGTCTGCGCAACACCATATTGCACGACAGCAGTGGAGATCTTTGACATCAGTCTCGAACGTGCATGCCACGCGCCAGACGAAAACCTGAAGGGACCTGTGGAGCAGCAGTCTGTACGTGGGAGCAGAGTGGCGCAGCGGGAGCGTGCTGGGCCCATAACCCAGAGGTCGAAGCCATTCTCTGCTATTGTTTCGAGTCTCGTTGAGCGACTTTCTTTTGTTCAGCATCTTGCTTTTCAAACGACTACCTGAGTGTCTAAATTTCTATAACAGCGCAGTGTTCTTTTCCTTGCCATGTCATTTGCTTCCCAAAACTTCGGGTATCTGAGCTCAATATATCAAATCGATACACAAGTCAAATTTACACAATTGCGCTGGCACCCTTGTGGAGCTCTGAGTTGTCTTGTCCTGTTCTCTGCCGGTGTGTCCTGATCTCATGTGAAACCTCTTCTCTCAGATGGCAATGAACCGGTGAAGTTGAAACTCGTGATTTGCTGTTTTAGTCCCTTTCCTGCAGTAAAGAAACCAACGTCCGTGTAATAAAAGACTTTCTGCAGGATTGCTGCGTCAAGACAAATTCTGAACACCAAGCAGGCTGCACAAAAATGCACTCATATCAATTTACCTGAGGGAAGAGTCTCCTGTCCATTTCTCTCTGTCCCGACAGCACAGCATCTTTCTGTCTCTCCGTTAACAGGACCTTTGGATCAAGTTCAAAGTTGCCCATTTCCTACGCATGACTGTAACTGACTTAACCTGCCTCACGTAATAGTGTGAGAGAGAGCAGAAGAGTGAATGGGCTCTGCCTTCCACCAGCACAGCTTGTAAGTAGAAACAAAATGGTTCAATTATCCACCAGTGGAGAGAGCCCGGTCCCTGGGTACGGGACAAACAGCAGCGTCCTGGGAGCAGGGAGACAGATTGAGAAGCAGATGTTCTTGAAACTCTTCGCTGCTTGTGTTTCTGGGAGCAATGTGCAATGAATTTCGTACTGAGCAAGTCTCAGCTGCTTCAAGAGGTGGCTGCACCCATGGCTGGTGGCTCGTCAGTGTGGGGTATGATTCTAGCTTTGGGTCTTCGTGCATATGTAGCCGTGTGAGAGTTCCCGGGTTCCAATTCCAGGCGAACCATTATTCCTTAAATTGACCTGAGCAAAAATGCCCAACGAATTTTCTCAATAAAGCCGCTTCGTTAAATAAGATCGGACTGCCTGAATTAGGGACGGTGCAGAGCTGCCATTGCAGTGAACACGGCGAAGGGAATCACTTGTACAAAGTGAGAACAAGTATTGCAGATTTTTCGCCCGCGCAATCCGAGTCTGAATGAATCCTCCACCTGTATTACGCTCAATTCTGAGGGTGATACTTCAGGAAGCGGGGAAGTGAAGTGATTGCAGACGGCGCTGAGCAGGTTAAAGTGAATGGTACCGTCCTGAGGAATGTCAGCAATGAAGGGAGATTGGAAAGTTTGGGGCAGCTCTCTTTGGTGAACAGAGGGCTGAAAACTGGTCTGATTGAAGTTTTCCACGTCATGAGGGTTTTAGACAGAGGAAATAATGCAGTGAAAATGCTCCCAGGCCTGAAAGGATCAAGAACGATTTGGTAGAGATTTAAAGTCATCAGGAAAATAAGTAAAAGTGACATTAGGAAGACCGTTTTCGCACAGGGAGTGGGGTCAGTAAGTGGCTCTCTGACAGTGACAAAGAGGCAGATTCTATGGACACAAAAGGGAATTCGGTGGGCATGTTCAATGTAACAATGTGCAGATTTACAGGGAGAAGGCGACAGAATGAGACACTTATTTACATATTGTGTTGAGCCAGCAGAGCTCAGGTGGGCTGCATGGCCTCAGTCTGCGCTGTCACACATTTCGTGATTCTGAGTGAAATCGGATTTGGACAAACAGAACGTTGGAAATATGACAACGGATATATTCTGCCCAACAGGATAAACCATCACAGCAATGAAGGTGTTTTGACATCATTCTCGAAGGTACATGAGACAATGCAGATTCAAAACCGAGTATCCCTTTGAATCACTGAGTAATTTGTTTACAGTTATTCAGTTGAGGTGAGCGGAGTTGCGCATTGGGAGCCACTCCAGTTGATAGGTCGAAGCCGTTTTCTCCTGTGTGATAGTCCCACCAGCACTCCGATTTGCTGTGCTTCCAGTCAGTAGATGCAGATTACTATCCCATACTGATACACGGGCCACGATGACCCAGCTGTGGTGACAAGCTTGTGAAGGTCTTAGTGCTCTTCTGTTCTCTGTCGGGCTGCTATGATCCGAATCATCAAACCTCTCTTCTCCGAGATAGGAATAAACTGGCGAAGGTGAAACACATCAGTTGCGGTGTGTTCCATGCGCAGGAGGCCCTGCATTAATTCCCCACGCTGTTTCACACAGCAGCATCCTCTCGGTGAATTACACTTGGCAAAAAAATCGATTGAACCAAATCAGTGTCCGCCATTGGATTTTACTGACACCGTTTATAAAATTCAGGCTCACCGTTAATGTGGAGAGGGGCCGTCAGACTGTAGTTTCCGCTCCTTCTGTTGAATAACGATAATTTTAACTGTGTCCAGTGAGAGGAAAGGATTTGCTGTTGGTGGGAAACATTTCTATCTGAACTCGCTGTCACTCTCCTGATCGATAGAAACATAAAGCTGGGAGTCTCTGGATTATGTTGTTAAAGCGTTGCTATTATGTTGTTCACACCGCGCTGTCACCAACTGAACGATGCGACTGACCAGAGGGAGGCGGCTGTGTTTAAATCCCGTGATGAACTGGGGGAGCTGAGCATTTACCCAAACAATGGGCACTCCACCTCCCTGACACAGTGTTCACAAATCAAACTGACAGCAAAGCTTCACGTGTGATCGAAAGTTTCCAGAAAGAAGACTTGGCTCAACAGATATCCGGAGTGAACGGACTCATTTCTTGATTTGCAGTGTAAGACGTTGGTTATCGGGAGCTTGATGGGATTTGAACACACAACTTCCTAATCTGGAGTCAGGCGCACGACCGTTGCGTCACAAACTCACGGCCCAGGGCATGGCTGGAACACTACAGCAAACCTGAGACAGAGATGTTGGCCCGGGAATAGTGTGGGGTGTGGAATTGGCAGGCAACTGGAAGCTCAGGGTCTTTTTGCGGGCAGAACGTAGATGTTCTGTGCAGCAGTCACCCAGTTTATGCTTCGTTTTCCCCAATGAAGATGAGACCACATTGTGAGCAACAAATGCAGTAGATTGGGTTGTAGGAAGAGCAGGTAAAGTGCTGCTTCACTTGGAAAGTAAGGTTGGGTCCTTGGATAGTGAGGGAGCAGGTAAATGGGCTGGTGTCACACATTCAGCAGTTGCAAGGTAATGTGCCATTGGGTGGGAATGGGGTTAGGGTTGATGGGAATGAAGGAAGAGTTGACCCAAGGTATAACTCCTGCACATTTACTTATCCGCCAAATACAGAAATTTGTTAAGTGTGTACAAGGAAATTTTCTAATTCACAATCAGGATGTACATACTGGCGAGGGTGCAAAAGCTAAGTGCCGGCAACCATAATTCTGTTGACATTACAATAGTGATTGAAAATAATATATCAGATCTAAAGGTTGAAGTTCTAAATTGGAGGAAGACGCAGGGATGAGGCAAGATCTTTCAAAACCTGATTGGGGGCAGATGTTCGCAGGTTAAAGGACTGCTGGAAAAAGGGAAGCCTTCAAATATGAGATAAGAAGAGTCCAGACACAGTATATTCCTGTTAGGGTGAAAGGAAAGGATGGTAGGTGTAGGGAATGCTGGATGACCAGAGAAATTGAGATTTTGGTTAAGATAAAGAACGATGCATACGTCAGGTATCGACAGAGAGATCGAGTGAATCCTTAGAATATAAAGGCAGTACGAGCATACTTAAGAGAGAAATCATGAGGGCAAAAAGGGGACATGAGATAGCTTTGGCAAATAGAGTTAAGGAAAACCCAAAGGGTTTTTATAAATACGGTAAGGACAAAAGGATAGCAAGGGAGAGAATAGGGCCCCTCAAAGATCAGCAAGGTGGCCTTTGTGTGGAGCTGTTGTACATCGGGTGGGGGTTGTGGGGGGGGCGTGGATACTGAACGGATATTATGTATCAGTGTTTACTGTGGAGAAGAGCATTGAAGATATAGAATGTGAGAAAGTAGATGGTGAAATGTTGAAAAAATGTCCATATTACAGATGATAAATTGCTGGATATCTTGAAATGCAGAAAAGTGGATAAATCCCAAGGACCTGATCAGGAGTACCCCAGAACTCTATGGGAAACTGGGGAAGTGATTGCTAGGCCTCTCAATGAGATATTTGTATCATCAATAGTCACAGGTGAGGTGCCGGAAGGCTAGAGGGTGGTTAAGGTGGTGCCACTATTTAAGAAAGGTGGTAAGGAAAAGCCAGGGAACTATAGACCGGTGAGGCAGACATCCGTGACGGGCAAGTTTTTGGAGAGAATCCTGAAAGATAGGATTTACATGTAATTGGAAAGGAAAGAATTGGTTAAGGATAGTCAGCATGGCTTTATGCTTGGGAAATCATGTCTCACGAACATGATTGAGTTTTTTGAAGAAATACAAAGTGGAATGATGGGTGCAGAGCGATGGACGTGATCTCTATGGACTTCAGGAAGGCGTTCATCAAGTTTCCTCATGGGAGACTGGTGAGCAAGGTTTAATCTCATGGCATGCAGGGACAACTAGCTATTTGGATACAGAACTGGCTAGGAGAAATAAGACAGAGGGTGGTGATGGAGGGTTGCTTTTTAGACTGAAGGCCTGTGACCAATGGTGTATCACAAGGATCGATGTTGGGTCCACTACTTTTTGTCATTTATATGAATGATTTGTATGTGAACGGAGGAGGTATCGTTAGTAAGTTTGTAGATGACACCAAAATTGGAGGTGTAGGGGACAGTAAAGAAGGTTACCTCAGATTACAACGGGACCTTGATCAGATGGGCCAATGGGCTGAGAAGTGGCAGATGGAGGTCAATGCAGATAAATATGAGGTGCTGAATTTTGGAAAAACAAATCAGAGCAGGACTTTTACATTTCATGGTAAGTTCCTTGGAAGTGTTGCTGAGCAAAGAAACCTTGGTTTTCAGGTTGATAGTTCCTTAAAAGTAGAGACGCAGGCAGATTGGATAGTAAAGAAGGCGTTTGGTGTGCTTTCCTTTGTTGGTCAGACCATCGAGGATAGATGTTGGGAGCTTATGTTGTCACTGTACAGAACATTGGTCAGGCCACGTTTGGAATATTGCATGTAATTTTGGTCTGCTTCCTATCGGAAAGATGTTGTGAAACTAGAAAAGGTGCAGAAAAGATTTACAAGGATGTTGCCAGGGTTGGAGGGTTGAGCGAAAGGGCGAGGCTGAATAAGACTGTTTTCTCTGGAGCGTCGGAGGCTAAGGGGTGACCTTATAGAAGTTTATAAAATCATGAGGGATATGGATAGGGCAAATGGGCAAGTTCTTTTCCCTGGGATTGGGGAGTCCAGAACTAGAGCGCATAGTTTTAGGGGGGGGAGGGGAAAGATATAGAAGGGACTTAAGGGGCAACCTTTTCCCGCAGAGGGTGATGCATGTACGGCATGAGCTGCTGGAGTAAGTGATGGAGGCTGTGTAATTACAGCATTTAAAATGCATCTGGATGTGTATATGAATAGGAAGGTTTTATGGGGATATGCAGGCATATGGGACGAGATTAGGTTAGGATATCTGGGCTGCATGGACAAGTTGGGCCGAAGGGTCTGTTTCCGTGCTGTACATCTGTGTCACTCTGTGAGACTCCATGGGATTCTCTCGGAGAAAGTGAGGACTGCAGATGCTGGAGATCAGAGCTGAAAATGTGTTGCTGGAAAAGCGCAGCAGGTCAGGCAGCATCCAAGGAGCAGGAGAATCGACGTTTCGGGCATGAGCCCTTCTTTAGGAATTTTTATGTATAAACTATAAACATTCCATTAGTTAAATATTGTGAAGTGTGAACCCACTGTTTTCGTCCCCAAGTTCGACCTGAGCTCCCCCCTCCCCCATCCCAGTAACTCTGTTGACAGCCTTCATGTCACATTTAAAACGAGGATCAATAGATTCGTTGTCAGTCGGGGGATGAGCAGTTACAGGAAAAGGGCAGGAAAATGCATGTGGAGAATGTCAGATCAGCCACAATCCTATTGAATGGAGAAGCAGGCTCAAGGGGTTGAATGGCATTTTCCTGTTCCTATTTCTTATGGTTCCCGAGCCCTTACTTCTGAAACAGCGTCCTGGCTTCAGTATGTGCCTTTACCGAGAGTGCTGATGTTCCCTTGTGTAATATCAACAACTTAGCCGCTGCTGAAACCTCTTGCTCCTTTGTTACCTCTCAACACAATAAGCCAATGTGTTCAGGGGAGGTGATGGCCGACTTTATTGTCACCAGACTATTCACCCAGGTAATGTTCTGGGGACCTGGGTTCAAAACCTGCCACGGCAGATGGTGGAATCTGCATTCAATATAAATCTGGAATTAAGAGTCTAACAATAAAACTGTTGTGGTTTGTCGTAAAAACGTATCTGGTTTCCTGCTGCGAAATGTGATCTGATCTGATCTACATGTGATTTCAGATCCACTGTCAGCTGATTGAATCTTCACTGCCCTTTCAGTCAATTCTGAAAACTAACCTTTTTTAACTATGATGTTGCCAGAATGATTGAAAGACGGCATAGGCTGGGACTTTTTTTGACTGGCGAGTAGAAGGTTGAGGGTGGAGGTTATGGAGGTTTATGAAGTCATGAGGGATAAAGATAAGTTGAATAACCAGTGTCTTTTCCCGAAGGGTAGGGACATTTAAAATTTGGGAGTATATTATTAAGATGAGAGGGAAAAGATTTAAAAAGGACAGAAGGGGGCAACGATTTTTACATTGAAGGTGGTTCGTGTGTAGAATGAACTGTCAGAGGAAGTGCTGGATGCAGGTCATGTTACAATATTTAAAATTATTTGGATAAGTACATATGAGTCAAACACAGGCAGGTGGGTCTAATCTTCCCCCAGATATTCAAAGGGACAGCCAGTCAGAAGGGGGCAGGGCCACGCCTATCGTTGTTGTGTGGCATGTGTGACAGCTGCAACAAGACGTCGCAACTCCTGTGCTCAATGCTCTGACCAATGAAAGCAAGCATGCCAAAAGCCTTCTTCACCACCCTGCCTACCCACGACTCTATTTTCTAGAAGCTAATAATCCGCAACCCTAGATCGCTCTCAGTTCTGGTCCCCTTGGTGTTCTGACTTCTGACTTCTTCAACTCTGGATTTATGTTGAACTTGATGGGATACTTTGTCCAACTCAGCATTTGTAAACAGTATCGCTCGGAGGGATTCATTTGAAACTTTTGAGGAGGTGAGCTCAACAAGATTGAACTATTCAAAGTTACTTGGACTCTATTTTAAAGTTACATCAGGACCAGTAGTCAGAGACACGTACAGCATGGAAACAGGCACTTCGATCCAACTTGTCCATACTGACCTGATATCCTAAATTAATCTAGTCCCATTTGACAGCACCTGACCCATATACTCTGGCAGCTCATTTCATATATATACCACCCTCTGCATGAAGAAGTTGTCCATTTAAGATATTTTGCCTCTTAACCGAAACCTCTGCCCTCTAGTTCTGGACTCCCCCATCCCAGGGAAAAGCCCTTGTCTATTACCCTGTCCATGCCTCTCATGATTTTGTAACCTCTATTAGGTCACTCCTCTGCCTCTGATGATCCAGTGAAAACAGTCCCAGCCTATGCAGCCTCTCCCTGTAGCTCAAATCCTCCAAACCCCTGCAACATTCCCGTAAATCGTTTCTCATAGAGTAGTCAACGTTTCAGTCCTGAAGAAGGGTTAATACCCAAAACGCTGACTACTCCACATTCTGGTGCTGCCTGGCTTGCTGTATTCTCCCAACCTCCTGCTTCGGCATGCAGTATGTAGTGGCTTAGTGTTTGCCACTGCATCCTCATAGTGCCGGGGGCCCAGGTTTGATTGCAGCCTTGGGTGACTGTATGTGAGGAGTTTGCACTTTCTCCCAGCGTCTGCGTGGGTTTTCTCTGGGTGATAATGTTTTCTTCCATACACCAAAGATGTGCATGTCTTTGGCCATGCTTCCTTGCCCGTAGAGGTAGGTACATTAGGCAGAAGGAAATGGGTCTGGATGGGTTACTCTTCGGAGGGTCGGTGTGGACTTGTTGGGACAAATGGCCTGTTTTCACACTGAAGCTAATCTCATCTGCGCTACTTTCGTCACGAACGAATGACAGAGTAGACTCGATGGGCCGAATGGCTTAACTTCTGCTCCGATGGTCTTGCGGTCTTCGGTTTCTCTGGATCATTTCATTTGGCAATGAGCAGTACCAGGCTCATTGAGCAGCACTGTTCACTGAAAGCAAAGCTCAAAGTATGGTTGAACTCCTACAATGTGGAAACAGGTCCTTCAGCCCAACACATCTGCACTGATCTTCTGAAGAGTAACCCAGTCAGATCCATTTTCCTACCCTCCCTAAATTGCACACAGACCCCAAAGGGTGGAAGTATTCCTGGGTTCCTGGTGCCATGAGGCAGCAGTGCAACTCTGAGCCACCATGGGGTTGTGGTTGTGGGGTGTAGGGGACACAATTGCAGTCCAGCAGAAAACAAAACAACCCATCTACTCTCCCACTGCACCCACTGTCAGGACTGGCAGGATGTTCAGTCCTGGGGGGGTGACCCAAGGCAACGTCACCCGTGGGTTCTGATTGCTGGGAGCGTTGGTGCCCCTGCTGGTGCTTCCGCAAGTTGCAGGAAAATATGAACCTCTTCCCACACTCGTGCGAGCTGAAGGGCCGATCCCCAGTGTGGACACGCTGGTGCTTCAGCAGGGCGGAGGAATTGCTGAAGGCCTTCCCGCACTCAGGGCAGCAGAATGGCCTCCCCCCCTCCGACACCGCCCTCCGCCCCCACAACCCTCCCACCGGGTGGATTGGTTGGTGCTTCAGCAGTGTGGAGGAGCGGGTAAAGCCCTTCCCAAACCCCGGGCAGGACAACGGCTTCTCCCCGGTGTGGACGGACTAGTTTTTAGCAGGGCTGAGGAATTGATGAAGGACTTCCTGCACTTCGGGCAACTGAGCGACATCTCCTCGATGTGGACCTATCAATGGGCCATCACGTCGGAAGAAAGAGCAAAGCCCTCCCTGAGCTCGGGGCAGAAGAACGGCCTCTCCTCAGTGTGGACCCACTGGTGTCTCAGCAGGTGGGAAGAACTGCTGAAGGCCATCTCGCACTTGGGGCCGGAGAACAGCCTTCCCCAATGTGGACCAACTGGTGCGTCAGCAGGGCAGAGGCCTTCCCGCACTCAGCGGAGCAGAAGGGCTTCTTCCCCTCTGTTTGCCCATTAGTGCTTCAGAACCCTTTCAAATTTCACAATATCGTTCTGAGAGGAGGGAGACCAGAATTGCACACAATATTCCAAAAGTGGTCTAACCAATGTCCTGTACAGCCACAATATAACTTCCCAACTCCAATACCCAGTCAGAAGATTGCAAAAGCTTTCAAAACCCACAAAAAACAAACAGGAAAGAGTGGAGGGAAAAATCGAATGTTTGAGAGTCAGCTTGGAAGCATCAATGAGAAATCGGCGTACTGGGTTTATTGGGTACCCATTCTCCTTAAATACACTATATACGTATTTCTCTTCTGTTCTTCATAGTTTCTCTGTGCTGCAGTGTGTAGTGGCTGGTTGAAATAATGTCCTGATGCAGCTTCGTTTGTGTGTGTTGGGATGATTGCTTCTGTGGTTAAGTATTTGTTTTGTGTGTGTTGTTTTTCTGTAGATGCTAGTTTGAAGCTCCCCATTGACTGTTTGCTCTACTGTGACATCTAGGAATGGCACTTTGTTGTTGTTCTCCTTCTCTTCAAACCAGGAGCCCCCCTCAGGCCATAGTCTCACGACTTGGAACATCAATATACAGACTTGTCAAAGGCCTCCGTAGAAGGCTAAAACACCAAGTCGAAGATTCACACAACTCTATTTACTCCATCCAAGAATTCCTGAACACCAAAGACACTAAGATCGAAGAGGATGGAATAATGATGTCCTTTGACATAACAGCCCTGTTCAATCCATTAACATCAACGTAGCCAAAGAAAACTGAAGACACTACTCGAACAACCAAAGACACAAACACAGCATCAACTTCATCAGCAAAGATAGCACTGTCAACTTCATGGAACTGTGCCTTACCACCCACTTCATATTCAGAAACAAGCCCTACAAACAAATCAACGAAACACCCATGGAACCACCAATATTAGCATTCCTAGCAGAAGCAATAATGCAGAGACTCGAACAAACAGCCCTTTTGATGATCCAACCCAAACTTTGGGTCCGCTACAGCAATGACACTTTTGTCATCAAAAAATGAAACAAATTAGAGGAAACCTACAACACCATCAACAATATCCTGACTGGCATAAAATTCACAAAAGAGGAGAACAACAACAAAGTGCCATTTCTACATGTCACAGTAGAGTGAACAGTCAATGGTAAATTCAAAACAGCGTCTACAGGAAAACAACGCACACGAACCAAGAACTTAACGACAGAAGCAATCATCCCTACACATGCATACAAATCTGAATCAGGACACTCTTTCAACGAGCCACGACACACAGCTGCACCGAGGAAAGACGAAGATCAACAAATAAACGAGCCGAGTATTTTCGAAGCACGGGCAACCTATCAAACCCCTAAAACTGCTTCCCTGACCGGGAATCGAACGCGGGTTACGGCGGTGAAAGCGCCGAAACCTAACCACTAGACCATCAGGGAGACACAAGCAAATGCTGACAGCTCTACCAAAAGTTTCTTCCCTGCCCGGAAATCAAATCTGGGCCACGGTCGTGAGAAGGCGTTCACCTGTGTATCCAACAATGTCATTTCTTGTATCCATTGCTCCTGATGCGGTCTCCTCTACATTGGGGAGACTGGAGACTCCTCGCAGAGTCATGTCACAGCGCCTGAGGGAACATCTCCAGGACACCCGCACCAATCAACCTCATCGCCCTCTGGCCCAACAGTTCAAACCCCTCCCACTCTGCCGAGGACATGCAGGTCCTGGGCATCCTCCATCGCCGCTCCATCACCACCCGATGCCTGGGGGATGAACGCCTCATCTTCTGCTTCAGATAAAGTCAACCACAAGCCATCAATGCAGACTTCTACAGTTTCCTCATTTCCCCTTCCCCCCTCCTTACCTCAGTTCCAACCTTCCAGCTCAGCGCTGTCCTTATGACCTGTCCGACCTGCCAATCTCCCTTCTCACCTATCCGCTCGACCCTACTCTCTGACCTGTCACCTCCATCCCCACCCCCATTCACCTATTGTACTCTTTGCTACCTTTGGCCCAGCAACACCCGATTTATCTTTCCACCCTGGAGGCGTCCTGCCTTAATTCCTGATGAAGGCCTTTTACCCGAAACGTCGATTTTACGACTCCTCGGAAGCTGTCTGACCTGCTGTACTTTTCCAGCACCACTCTGATCTAAACTCTGGTTTCCAGCATCTGCAGTACTCACTTTTGACTCACCAATAAACTCAGTGTGACGATTTCACATCAACAAACTGACACAAGCAGACACAACGTCGACAGAAACACAAGCACATTACTTTACATTAAAGACATCTGTGAAATGATGTCAAGACAACTCAATCCTCTCAGCATCATGGTCGCCCACAAACCTACCAACACACTTGAACAGTGGCTAATGAACCTGAAATACCCGATACAAACAACCAGCGAACGAATGTTATTTAAAAAATACCACACAAGGAAAAATATACATGACCTCTGCCACACAGGTCTCTGAGGCAAGAAATGCTGGGATGAGATAATGAAGATTATTTCAGCCAAGACGAATCGGCACTGACTGGACAGCCATTTAAAATCAACGCTGTCAGCCCAGGATGGAAGACCCGAAGGGATGAACAGTTTTCTTATTTCCTGAAGATTTACAAAGCTGAGACTGGGTTTTGGTGCTTCTTCCCTTTCCACTCCGAAGAGCCGCAGTGGTTGGGGCGGTGAGTTGGGGAAAGTGAAATGTGCCCGTGAGCAGCGTGTGGGGCTATTTCAACTTCCCCTCCTCTGACAGCGCGATGACTTGACTCTGATGTTCTCAGGGACACTTCCCGACGCGAGACAGTGAAAAGAGTCTCGTTCCTGCAGATCAGCAATTCAAACCATATGCCGGCTTCAGGGCAATGCGAAAGATTAATTGGGGTGTGTGAAGAAGCTGTGAGCTGCATTTCAAACAGGTAGGTGGAGTCAGATGCGTCAACCATTGCGCCCCGTCACTGTGCGGACCTGACGCCGCCATGCTGCAGAGTTCTGACGTTAACACGGACATGCGCAGCAATGGGAACATTCACAAGAGGAACAGCCAAAGATAATCACCGTCACTGCTTCCCTTCCATAGTCCCAATTTTGTGAAGCACTATCTTTCACTGGCAAATAAAACACATTAATCCTCAGGTGCCGACTTCACTTCGATCACGACTTCACACCCCAAACTGTTCTCGTCTCATTTCCAAATACTTGGCTCAGAGATTCCAAAACTGTTCTGTGGGTATCTGATTGTTCCACCCTGTCAGGCAGTGGGTTGCAGATTCCCGACCAGGCCCAATGTGATTGAAATATTTCAACTCCTCCACTGAGTTGCATCTTTAAAAAAATCGTGGAGCAATCTCCCTGTCCTTTTTACGACATTTCTCAACTGTAGTCGGCAGGGTTCACACCTGTGTGGGGAAACCGCAATGGATTTCATCTCCATCGCACTCACCAATCGGCCCACCAATACAGAACCACACTGACAGCTTCATTTCCCAGGTCTCTCTGCCTGTGGAGCTGAGAAAGAGGGAATCATTGCAGAGTTTGATTGAATCCAATCACTTCGCAATATTCGAAATGGTTAAATATCTGCAAATGACAGGTCTGGGTGTTTCATCACGAAAGATGACGTGGACCTAGTCAGCAGGTTACCACCCTGGGCGGGGAGCCCCACAGGATCTCTACGCCAACACGTTAACTGTTCGGCCACAACTACACGCCCAAAGTTGTGGTCTAAACTTTCTCATGGAATAGTTCTAACAGGAAAGGTGAGTATTGGGCTTGTCCTGTCCGCGCCATAACCCCAATGGTTCCTGCTCCGCTGGATTTGATCAGGACAGAGGAGGCTGATGGGAGATCGAATTGAACTAAACACATTGATAGAGATAGGGCGGGTGGGAAGGATCCATTCCCATGCGTAGAGAGATTAATAATCAGGACCGAAAATAAGGAGCCACTTCAAGAAATTTGGGGTTCATTCAGCAAAGCTAATGTAGAACTGTTCACAGAAAATTGTGATGAAAGTCTCTCGAGTTACTTTGATGAGAAGTGTTGATGATGCTAATACAATCGATAGGATGAACGTAGATTGGTCAATGTATTTGGTGACAGTTCTGTTCTAGCCCTGTGAGCGAAACCTGGATCTGAAGGAGCATAAGGGACATTAACAACATCGATCTGAAATTGGACACGTGACAAGGAACAGAGCCATCATTAACAGTTGGCTTTTGAACTGGAGAGGGTTTCTCGTGAAATTAGCTTGAGGCTTGAGGTATGCAAGGTGAAGATAATTTAGGTAAAACACGGAAACGCTATCCTCATTAGCAGACAGTGAAAGGATAACAAGACAAAAATTAAACATTTTCGAGAAGTGATACAGGGAACTGGGAAGATAAGTATTATAAACTGTGAACAGCAAAGTTCTGGAGCACAACACTTACATTCAAAGACCGAAAACATCCAGGTCCTGATTAATCAGATGGCATTATGGTGATTTTCTGCAAAACATCCACTTGCAATGTCCTACAAAAGGTTGACAAAACCAATCGCTGTCAGCCGAGGATAGAAAATCCGAAGGGATGAACGTTTGCTGATTTTCTGAAGATTCACAGAGCTTAGACTGGGTTTTGGTGATTGTTTCTTTTCCACTCCCAGGAGCCGCAGTGGTTGAGGCGTTGAGTTGGGGAGAATAAAATGTGCCCGTGAGCAGCGTGTGGGGCTATTTCAGCTTCCCCTCATCTGACTGCGCTGTGAGTTGACTCAGATGTTCTCAGGGACATTTACTGACGCGAGACAGTGAAAGGATTCTCATTCCCGCAGGTCGGGAATTCAAACCGTATGCCGGCTTCAGGACAATGAGAAGATTAATTGGGGTGTGTGAAGAAGCTGTGAGCTGCATTTCAAACAGATAGGTGGAGTTTGGTGCTCCAGGCCCTGTGCGCATCTAACGCCACCATGCTGCAGATTTCTGACGTTAACACGGACATGCGCAGCAATGGGAACATTCACAATGTGAACAACCAAAGATAATCACCGTCACTGATTCCCTTCCACAGGCCCAACTTTGTGAAGCAGTATCTTTCACTGGCAAAGGAAACACCCTTGTCCTCAGGTGCCTGCTTCATTTCGATCACGATTTCAAGCCCCTCACTCTTCTAGTCTCATTTCCAAACACTTTGCTCATAGCCTCAAAAGAAGCTCTGAGGGTATCTGCTTGTTCCACCTGAACAGGCAGTGGGTTGCAGATTCCCACCAGTCCCAATTTGAGTGAAATATTTTTCCCCCTCCACTGATTTGAATCTTAAAGAAGAAGCCGGGAGCAAGCTCCCTTTCTTTTCGACGACATTTCTCATTTTGTACTCGGCAGGGTTCACACCTGCGTGGGGAAACCGCAATGGATTTCAAGTCGATCGCATTAACCACTCGGCCCACGAATAGAGAACCACACTGACAGCTTGACTTCCCAGGTCTGCCTGCCTGTGGAGCTGAGAAAGAGTGAATCATCGCAGAGTTTGTTTGAATCCAATCACTTCACAGTATTCGAAAGGGTTAAATATCTGCACATGGTGTGTGCAGATATTTAGGTGTTTCATCCGAAAAGATGAAATGAACTTTCAGTGAGAAATTGCAGGAGGAACTCAGCAGGTCAGGCAACAGCTGTGGAAAGTGAATCGGAGGCAACATTTCAGAATTTTGTTTTCTCCGACAGGTACTGTCAAACCTGCCGAGTTTCTCTTTTGGTCTCACCTTCTCAGCATACGCAGTCCCTTACGTGAGACATTCAGTCAATTCGAAACCCCTTTTGGAGAAGATTTCCGTTTGGGGAACATTTTCCTGACTCCATTAAAAGCGCACAGCATCGAAGCCAAAGGAGAACAGCGAACACCCCGTCCCTGGGTGGGCTCGAACCACCAACCTTTCGGTTAACAGCGGAACGCGCTGACCAATTGCGCCACAGAGACAGGCGTCAATGTGGGCTGCACCATCGCCTCGTGATTTTATAATTCAGACTCCCCGTCTCGAATTACAATTGTCGTCTATCAGTTTTACTTTTCCATAATCAAGCCTGGGAGATCTATTGTGGAGATACCGGGGGCTGTCTGCAGACACATCCATGTCACGAGGAACTAGCTTTCTTACTCCGGGACCGTCGCCCTTCCAGACTTTCAGTGTTTTGCTTGTTCCCGAGTTCTCTCATTGGCTTGGAGGCGAGAAGGGGTTTGAATTCCTGATGTGCAGGAACAACAATTCTTTCAATGTCTCAGATCAGTTCATGTGCCGAGAACATCAGAGTCAACCTCCCAGCCTCTTCAACAAGGGGACGGTGTCTGGACTGTCGGACAGGTCATCTTTCATTCTCCTCTAAATCCGCTTCCCAACGTGTTTCGAAACGTTCACAAAGCTGGAGTCTGGGATTTCTGTTTTGCTTCATGAACATTTGAACATTTTTCCATTTTCTAACTGACAATGTTTTGCCAAAATCGCTTCCCAATTGTACACCTTGCCTCATGTCCAGGGATGAGGAATTTACATTTTGGGCGGACATTCCCAAGGTTGAGAATGTTCGCTTTGGAGTAAAGAAGGATAACTGGAGATTTCCTGGGGCTGTTGGTCATGATGGGAGAAGAAGCGGTGGGAATGGGCAGATTAATGTTCAGAAGAACCAATTGCCACTGACCAGAGTCAGTTATCAGAGGACAGGGATTGAAGTTCTTGAATGAAAAGCAGCACTTGTGCCTAATAAACACAGAGAATACTGCAGAATGTCAACAGGTCGAGCAGCATCTGTGGAAAGGGAAACAGAGCTGACGTTGTGAGTCTGGTACGTTGTTTGTTCAGAACCCGAGTTTCCTGCATGGCAATCAATTCCCAGACATGAGAAAACGGGACTTTATTGAGACGGGTTTTGTGAAGTTTGAGGGATAATGCAACCAACAGGAAGTCATTTAAAATCGCCAGCGAAGAAAGCAGAGCCAGCAGGTTACCACCCTGGGTGGGGGAGCCCCAAAGGATCTCTACGCCAACACCTTAAGTGTTCGGCCACAACTACACGCCCAAAGTTGTGCTCTAAACTTTCTCATGGAATAGTTCTAACAGGAAAGGTGAGTATTGGGATTGTCCTGTCCGAGCCATAGCCCCAACGTTTCCTGTTCCCCTGGATTTGATCAGGACAGAGGAAGCTGATGGGAGATCGAATTGAACTACACACATTGATGAGAGATCGAGCGGGTGGGAAGGATCCATTCCCATGCGTAGAGAGATGAAGAATCAGGACCGAAAATAAGGAGCCACTTCAAGAAATTTGGGGTACATTCAGCAAAGCTAATGTAGAACTGTTCACAGAAAATTGTGATGAAAGTCTCTCGAGTTATTTTGATGAGAAGTGTTGATGATGCTAATACAATCGATAGGATGAACGTAGATTGGTAAATGTATTTGGTGACAGTCCTGTTCTAGCTCTGTGAGCGAAACCTGGATCTGAAGGAGTATAAGGAACATTAACAACATCGATCTGAAATTGGACACGTGACAAGAAACAGAGCCATCATTAACTTTTGAACTGGAGAAGGTTTCTCGTGAAATTAGCTTGATGCTTGAGGTATGCAAGGTCAAGATATTTTAAGCAAAACACGGAAACGCTATCCTCATTAGCAGACAGTGAAAGGATTACAAGACACAAATTAAACATTTTCGACAAGTGATACAGGGGACTGGGAAGATAAGTATTATAAACTGTGAACAGCAAAGTTCTGGAGCACAACACTTACATTCAAAGACCGAAAACATCCAGGTCCTGATTAATCATATTGCATTGTGGTGCTTTTTTGCTAAATATCCACTTGCAATGCCCTACAAAAGAGTGGCAAAACCCATCCCTGCCAGCCCAGGATAGAAAATCCGAAGGGATGAACGTTTGCTGATTTTCTGAAGATTCACAGAGCTTAGACTGGGTTTTGGTGATTGTTTCTTTTCCACTCCCAGGAGCCGCAGTATTTGAGGCGTTGAGTTGGGGAGAATAAAATGTGCCCTTGAGCAGCATGTGGGGCTATTTCAGCTTCCCCTCATCTGACTGCGCTGTGAGTTGACTCAGCTGTTCTCAGGGACATTTACTGACGCGAGACAGTGAAAGGATTCTCATTCCCGCAGATCGGGAATTCAAACCGTCTGCCGGCTTTGGGACAATGAGAAAATTAATTGGTGTGTGTGAAGAAACTGTGAGCTGCATTTCAAACAGGTAGGTGGATTCAGATTCATCATCCATTGCGCCCCGGCCCTGTGGGTATCTAACGCCACCATGCTGCAGAGTTCTGACGTTAACACGGACATGCGCAGCAATGGGATCAATCACAAGGTGAACAACCAAAGATAATCACCGTCACTGATTCCCTTCCACAGGCCCAACTTTGTGAAGCAGTATCTTTCACTGGCAAAGGAAACACCCTTGTCCTCAGGTGCATGCTTCATTTCGATCACGATTTCAAGCCCCTCACTCTTCTAGTCTCATTTCCAAACACTTTGCTCATAGCCTCAAAAGAATCTCTGCGGGCATCTGCTTGTTTCACCCGAACAGGCAGTCGGGTGCAGATTCCCACCAGTCCCAATTTGAGTGAAATAGTTTTCCCCTCCACTGATTTGAAACTTAAAGAAGAAGCCGGGGAGCAAGCTCCCTTTCTTTTCGACGACATTTCTCATTTTGTACTCGGCAGGGTTCACACCTGCGTGGGGAAACCGCAATGGATTTCATGTACATCGCATTAACCACTCGGCCCACGAATACAGAACCACACTGACAGCTTCATTTCCCAGGTCTGTCTGCCTGTGGAGCTGAGAAAGAGTGAATCATCGCAGAGTTTGTTTGAATCCAATCACTTCACAGTGATTCGAAAGGGTTAAATATCTGCACATGGTGTTTGCAGATATTTAGGTGTTTCACCCCAAAAGATGAAATGAACTTTCAGTTAGAAATTACAGGAGGAACTCAGCAGGTCAGGCAACATCTGTGGAAAGAGAATCAGAGGCAACATTTTAAAATTCTGTTTTCTCCGACAGGTAATGTCAAACCTGCCGAGTTTCTCTTTTGGTCTCGTCTTCTAAGCATACGCACTCCCTTACGTTAGACATTAATTCAATTCCGAAACCCCTCTGTGGAGAAGATTTCCATCTGGGGAACATTTTCCTGACCCCATTAAAAACGCACAGCTTCGAAGCCAAAGAAGAGCGTCAAATACACCGCCCCTGGGTCGGCTCGAACCACCAACCTTTCGGCTAACAGCTCAACGCGCTGACCAAATGCGCCATAGAGACATGCGCCAGTGAGGCCTGCACCATCCCTTAGTGATTTTATAATTCAGACTCCCCGTCTAGAATTACAATTGACGTCTATCAGTTTTACTTTTCTATAATCAAGCCTGGGAGATGTGTTGTGGAGATACCGGGGACAGTCGACAGACACATCCATGTCACGAGGAAGGGGACAAGGGGACGGTGTCTGGATTGTCTCTGCTCAATCGGACCGGTCATCTTTCATTCTCCTCTAAATCCGCTTCCCAACGTGTTGCTAAAGGTTCACAAAGCTGGAGACTGGGATTTCTGTTTTGCTTCATGAACATTTTTCCATTGCCTGACTGACAATATTTTGCCAAAATCTCTTCCCAATTGTACGCCTTGCCTCATGTCCAGGGATGAGGAATTTCCATTTTGGGGAGACATTCCCACGGTGGAGAATGTTCGCTTTGGAGCAAAGAAGGATAACTGGAGATTTCCTGGGGCTGTTGGTAATGATTGGAGAAGAAGCGGTGGGAATGGGCAGATTAATGATCAGAAGAACCAATTGCCACTGACCAGAGTCAGTTACCAGAGGACAGGGATTGAAGTTCTTGAATGAAAAGCAGCACTTGTGCCTAATAAACACAGAGAATACTGCAGAAAGCCAACAGGTCGAGCAGCATCTGTGGAAAGGGAAACAGAGCTGACGTTGTGAGTCTGATACGTTGTTTGTTCAGAACCCGAGTTTCCTGCATGGCAATCAATTCCCAGACATGAGAAAACGGGACGTAATTGAGACGGGTTTTGTGAAGTTTCAGCGATAATGCAACCAACAGGAAGTCATTTAAAATCGCCAGCGAAGAAAGCATAGTCAGCAGGTTACCACCCTGGGCGGGGAGCCCCAAAGGATCTCTACGCCAACACCTTAAGTGTTCGGCCACAACTGCACGCCCAAAGTTGTGCTCTAAACTTTCTCATGGAATTGTTCTAACAGGAAATGTGAGTACTGGGCTTGTCTCTGTTCGCGCCACAGCCCCAACCCTGTTCCCTGGATTTGATCAGGACAGAGGAGGCTGATGGGAGATCGAATTGAACTACACACACATTGATAAGAGATAGAGCGGGTGGGAAGGATCCATTCCCATGCGTAGAGAGATTAATAATCAGGGCCGAAAATAAGGAGCCACTTCAAGAAATTTGGGGTTCAATCAGCAAAGCTAATGTAGAACTGCTCACATAAAATTGTGATGAAAGTCTCTCGAGTTATTTGATGAGAAGTGTTGGTGATGTTAATACAATCGATAGGATGAACGTAGATTGGTCAATGTATTTGGTAACAGTCCTCGTTATCGCATCGCCCTCTTGTTTAATTGATTCGACCCTCCTCATCTCTATGTACCGGAATTGCTCCCCAGTCTATGTCGCAACTCTGTAACAAAATGCATCAAAATCACTTATTAAAGCCTGAGTACGAGATCAAGTCACAATCCAGTGGTTGCATGAGCATTGAAACTAACATAAAACGTACCATAGCCAACGATTGCTCTGAGATAATCTGGGTGACGAAGTTTCTTAATTTCTTTCCTTGAAATGAATCACATCTTACTCATTTCAGTGTACGTTAATATGGACTGGTATTAATTCCCATAGCACTTGACCGTTCCAATTCTGTGATTGAGCCATTTATTGGCCTCGATGCATGAGTAGAATCTGTCAATTTTCAAGTGCCACCGTTAAGCCACACCTACAAACTTGTCTCCCGTTCACTCTCAGCTTTCCCTCATAACCGAGCAACGGGGACAGGGAGAAAACGAACGGGAGTAAAACTCAGTTTGAATATGAGTCGATTGCCAGTTGAAGAAAGAACGAATGTTCCGCACAAAAAGCAAAGTTTCACGGGAACATTGCACAATATGGATGTCAAACTCACGACCTCAGAATAAAAATCTTTTGTTCTACTCCTGAGGTATTCCAACATATAGTCAGGGTGTGACCAGTTCTTTTATCAAGGCGAAATAACTTTTTAAACATTACGAAAACAAATACATTGATCAGCAGAAGTCCACAGCTCCAATGCTTTCTGCTCAAAACTCAAAAAATCATTAAGATTCCACTTCCTTTTTGCTTCTTTCTCAACGCTAACATCCAGTTTCTTCAGTTTCTCTTCTTGAATTTAAAGTTGTTTGTCTTTTTTTTGCCTTTTTTTGAAAGCAAATTCGCTTCAATATCAACAAAACTGACAGGCAAATCTGACACACAAACAGCCATTCGCGACCACATATCCCCAATTCTCACTTTCAGATTTGCAAAAGTCAATAAAATAAAGGAACTAAGCAGTTGAGCACGTTTAGAAAGTAGATGACTGACTTTTATGGGTGAGTCGCTTGGGCCTTTGCCAACGCTGCTCGCAGGTTTCGTGATCAGGACATAATCTCCCTCAGTTTTGCTGAGCCTGTGCTTGGTTCATTGGGAGATTAGGCCCGGGTTGCAGTCGACCCCGACTTAAGTTGCGTTGTTGTTTTTCACTGGCAGCAGAAGATTGGAGATTATAGGACCAGAACATTGCTGCTTTTCTATTTTTTCTTGTGTCGTTCCATCTGGGACTGAGGAAAGCGAATCATTATCGAGAAACCAAGAACATTACGTTTCTAAAGATTCAAGTGCAGGAATTCAATCAGTTAACTGTTCTGTGACTGTGTTTGTCCGAATATTGGTATAAGATGCCTGGGTGTGTCTGTGTTCGATATTTCAAGAACAAATAATTGGAGAATATTTTCTTGCAGATTGTGCCCCCGATAACAGGCCGCAAATGTGCAATAAGGAAACAGTTAAGATTATAGGAACATCGGAATATGAGTCGGCCATTTAGCCCCTCAAGTGTGTTCCAACGTTCAAAGAAATCATGGCTGATCAGAGGCCTAAATCCATTTATCTGTCTTTGGCCCATGTCCCTTAATACCTTTCCTGAACAAAAAAAATCTGTTTCGGATTTAAAGCTGACAAATTATCCTGTACCCACTGCCATTTATGTAGGATATTTCCAAACATCTGACAAACTCAATGTGTAGAAGTGCTTCTGAACATGTACCCTGAAAAGTCTGGCCCTAATTCTACAATTTTGCTCCATTTCGACTTACAACTATTTTGGTGAACAGCCGGACTTGCTGACTAAATGCACCAAAGAGTCTGAGATGTAAAAAATCAGTAAGATCACGAAACCCGAGTGTTAGCGAATTCCAGCTTCAGACTACAATTACAGAAATAGCAATTGTCCTTTACAAGTGTGACTTTAACAAAATAAAGGCTGGGACATTCATTGTAAACGGTCTGACCACAGACACTGCAGACACACCCATGTCACAGAAACCACCCCTGTGTGGGGATACAAACAGAGTGGTATGGCAGCCTGTCTGCAATTTCGTTCGTTTCACTTGCATTGTCACTTTTGTCTCGATTTAGAAACACGAACTGACTGAGCGGAATGCAGTCTTTCTCAGCCGTAATCATACGGTGCTTTTATAGCACTATCACCTCTTTAATTATTGGTCGAGTAATTCGGGAACGTGGTTTGGAAGCCGATGGCTCTCACCGTGTTCAAACTTTACCAAATGTCTGCAGAAATCATTAGCCAACATCGGGAAAAAGTGCTTCCAGACATACCTGAGGAATTTCGGTTTGATAGGCTTTGAACTTAAGTGGAAGGAAGGGAAGCCCCGATGCAGGGGCTGCCTGACCCTCTTTAAAAAACTCTCACCAGAAATTCCACCCGCAACACGACGTCATCGGACATGCGCGGTGATGGCCTGCAGCTATTGTGACGCAATAATGATGCTGGCCCCAGGAACATGAATATGTATTCGGCATTGGTCACGTGGTACTGAATCCAAAAAGTAGTTTTCAGAACATCTGCTTCTCATTCTGTCTCCCAGGACCCGGGCGGGTCTCCACTGGCGGATAATTACGCCATTCTGTTTTTAAGTTTGGCTCGAACACCCGAGTGGCCAGGGACAAGCATTACCCTCCTCAACAAAGGGGACAGAGATAAGGAGAACACCACCCTGAACTCCACAAGTGTGTAACCTCAACTTTCGACATTGGGCCAGTGTATCATTGTGATGATATTTAGCTCACATATTCAAACATTTGTTGGGGTAGCGGGTGAGGAGGGAAAGCTGCAAAAGATGACACTGAGCGGATAGCAGAGGATGGCTTCTATCCATCAACCTCTGGTTCTGGGCCCAACACGGTCCCGCTGCAGCACTCTGCTATGCTACGCAAACAGCCTTTCCAGACAAAAATTTTCAGCTTTTCATCTGGTGTGTGACATGCACGTTCGAGATTGATGCCAAAAGATCTTCACTCCTCTCATGAAATATGCTGTTGTGAAGGTGTATCGCTGTTGTGCAAATATTAACGTTGTCTAAATTCCAACATTCTGCTTTTCGAAGTGTGATTTCGCTCAGAACTACACACTTTCAAAAATCACCAAGTTGAAACGTAAACACAGTGCCCACAGAAAGAATTAGCCATGCCAATGCTACCCGATGCAGGGCTGCCTGACCCTCAGGGAGGTTTCTTTGATAAACTGTGTCCAAGCATTCCGGCCGCACGTCATTGGGTATGCACGATGATGGCCTGCAGCTATTGTGACACAATAATGATGCAGGCCCCGGGAACATAATATGAATTAGCCGTGGTTCACGTGGTAGTGAATGATTCAAACGAATGTTATTCCATGTCCAGGGATTTATTTGAGGGATGAGGTAAATGGGCAAGCGTTACACCCGGGTTCACTCTTCCTTCACTCCCATCACCCACCCATAGCCCCATGGCACTTTGTCCGGCAACGGCCGAAATTGGAACACCTGCCCGTTTCCCCCACCCTGCTCAGTATTCAAGGGCCCGAACATACCTTCGACGTGAAGAAACACTTTACCTGCACTTACCACAGCCAAGACTACTGCATTCGCTAGTCGCAATGTGGTCTCGTCAACATTGGAGAAACGAAGCGGGTGACTGCTTCGCAGAACATCTAGGTTCTGCCCACACAAAGACCCTGAGCTTCCAGTTGCCTGCCACTTCAGCACACCACCCTGTTCCCTGTCCAGCATCACTGTCTCAGGCTTGTTGCAGTGTGCGAGCAGAACAATTTTGCACTTGGGGACCCTACAGTCGTCCTCAATATTGTATTTAATAATTTTAAGGCCTGAACTTCCCCACATCATAGCCCCGTACCACGCACACAAGGCCTTGTTATCACGTAGTCTGCCATTACACACCACCTATTATTAGCGACTAACACTTTCCTTTAACAGCTATTCACCCTCCCAGACAGTTCGTTATCAATTCCTTTGTCTGTCCAACCATTCTTGTCTCACTTTGGGTTCTATCCCTATCTATCATTTACTCCGCCCACCTTCCTCTCACCCTCCCATCTGCATATTAACCGACATTTTCCTATTCATCACCAGCTCTGTGGAAGGGTCATCGGATTCTTCTTCACAGAAGCTGCCAGATCTGCTGAGCTTTTCCAGCAACGACTGTTTTTGTTTCTGAAATACAGCATCCGCAGTTTTTATTCAGAAAGAGTTGCTAATTGGTTTGAGAGACAGAGTGAGAGAGTAAGTGAGACAGAACAGCCATGAACCGTTGGCCTCCGTTCTAATCATAAAGTAAAATCATTGTAGTACGATCATTGTCGTAAGGGCTTGTGGCTTGTGGCGCAACGGGAGCGCGTCTAACTGCAAACCAAAAAGTTGAATGTTCAAATGGTGTCAGCCTCAGTGTGCTACATAGGAGCTCCATTCCTGCTGTTTCAGCTTAGAATAACAGAATGTGCCGCAGCCCACCCTGGCTCTGCTGCTTCTTTGCAATGAGCAAGTTAGTGTCTTTTTTCGTACCGTAAGCTTGCCTTCTCCCTGTCAGTCTCTGCTTTGTTCCTTTGACCATGACCACCCCGAAATCCCTTCTGTGTCGATTGAATCTGCCTCTCTGTCACTGTCAGGCAGCCTTTCCTGATCCCAACCACTCCCTCTGCGAAAACGTTCTTCTTAATGTCACTTTTCCTACTGACTTTCAGTCTCTGCCTATTCGCTTTCAATCCTTTCAGGCGTGGAAGCATTTTCACCAAAGCGGGAATCATACGCCTGGACCACTCCACCATACATCGTGGGTCCTCTCACCTCCCGAAGCAACTGGGACTTGGTCACTATGGAATACATTCTACATTCCTTCAATAATTGCAAGGATGCAACAGTTTCCAGAACATCTGCTTCTCATTCTGTCTCCCAGGCTCCGGGCTATCTACACTGGCAGATAATTACACAATTCTGTTTCTAAATTGTTCTCTCACACCCGAGCGGACAGGGACAAGCATTATCCTCCTCAACAAAGGGAACAGATAACAGGAGAGCACCACATGTGCGTCACCTCAACTTCCTATGTTGGGCCAGGATATCGGTGTGAGACATTTAGTTCGCATCTTAAAAGGCAAGATACAGAACATAGCACCAGTGTAGGGGAAAGCTGCTGAAGGAAACATCGAGAGGAGCATCGCGGATGGCTTCGACCCATCGACTGCTGTGTTATGAGCCCAACACGCTCCCGCTATGCCACTCTGCTATGCTGCATGGCAGCTTTTCCAGAGAAGTATTCAGCTGTTTGCCCCATGTTTGCACCAGGAACATAAAGAGATCCGGAGTTGAGTGATTTTGCTCAACTGGAAGTGAGATCTATGAGCACGATATTGCAAAGCAAGTGCTGCCTGATGTTATTGTTGTCGACTTGTTATCACCGATTGGGAATAACAATCCATCTTTCTGGCGAACACAATATGGATGCTCTGTCAAGCAGTCACCCAGTCTGCACTTCGTTTCAACCGGGTCCGATCCATCTCCCGCAATTCTGCCTTCCCACTCTCGTGTGCAATGACGTCACGATGCGGCTGGAAGTCTAAGGGACAGTTTATCAAAGAAACCTCCCTGTGGGTCAGGCAGCCCTGCATCGGGAAACATGGGATGGCCACCCATTATCAGTTTACATGGGGAACACTTCTCCATATTAAACGGTCTCGATGCAAACTTCCCTTCCTTCTGCTTAAATTTCGAAATCACAGTTCGAAAAGCAGAATGTGGGAATTTAGACAAAGTTAAGTTTGCACAACATCGATATGTCTGTGCAACAACATATTACCCGACAGCAGTGAAGATCTTTTGACATCAATCTCGAACGTGCATGCCACAGTCCAGATGAAAAGTTGAATACTTCTCTGGAAAAACTGCCATGCAGCACAGCAGATTGGCATAGCGGGAGCGTGCTGGGCCCATAACCCAGAAGTCATAGAGTCATAGAGATGTACAGCATGGTAACAGACCCTTCGGTCCAAACCGTCCAAGCCGGCCAGATATCCCAACTCAATCTAGTCCCACCTGCCAGCACCCGACACAAATCCCTCCAAACCTTTCCTATTCACATACCCATCCAAATGCCTCTTAAAGATTGCAATTGTACCAGCCTCCACCACATCCTCTGGCAGCTCATTCCACACACGTACCACCCCCTGCGTGAAAACGTTACCCCTTAGATCTCTTTTATGTCATTCCCCTCTCACCCTAAACCTATGCCCTCTAGTTTTGGACTCCCCGAACCCAGGGAAAATACTTTGTCTATTTATCCTATCTATGCCCTTCATAATTTTGTAAACATGTATAAGGTCACCCCTCAGCCTCCGACGCTCCAGGGAAAACAGCCCCAGCCTGTTCAGACTCTCCCTGTAGCTCAGATCCTCCAACCCTGACAACATCCTTGTAAATCTTTTCTGAACCCTTTCATGTTTCACAACATCTTTCCGATAGGAAGGAGACCAGAATTGCATACAATATTCCAACAGTGGCCTAACCAATGCCTGTACAGCCGCAACATGACCTCCCAACTCCTGTACTCAGTACTCTGACCAATAAAGGAAAGCATACCAAACGCCTTCTTCACTATCCTATCTACGTGTGACTCCACTTACAAGGAGCTATGAACCTGCACTCCAAGGTCTCTTTGTTCAGCAACACTCCCGAGGACCTTACCATTAAGTGTATAAGTCCTGCTGAGATTTGCTTCCCCAAAATGGAGCACCGCGCATTTATCTGAATTAAACTCCATCTGCCACTTCTCAGCCCATTGGCCCATCTGGTCCTGATCCTGTTGTAATCTGAGGTAACCCTCTTTGCTGTCCACTACATCTCTAATTTTGGTGTCATCTGCAAACTTACTAACTGTACCTCTTATGCTCGCATCCAAATCATTTCTGTAAATGACAAAAAGTAGAGGGCCCAGCACTGATCCTTGTGGCACTCCACTGGTCACAGGCCTCCAGTCTGGAACACAACGCTCCACCACCACCCTCTGTCTTCTACCTTTGAACCAGTTCTGTATCCAAGTGGCTAGTTCTCCCTGTATTCCGCGAGATCTAACCTTGCTAATCAGTCTCCCATGGGGAACCGGATTCTGGGTAATCCAAGTTGGAGGATCGGAAGAATTTCTGGCTTTAAGAGCTGCTCCTTTTTTTTGAGGTATTTTAAGTGTTGGAGGCGATTTCCTCCAATTCCAGAAGCAGCAATTACTGTTTTATATGCTGTTGCATTGTTTTGGAACTTTTGGAAAAAAAGACAAAATAACAGCTGTTTTAATGGGGAGAAGAGCAGACAAAGGAAGCACATGGCGAGGACAGTGCAGGAGACAGAGAGAGGGAGAGAGAACCTGCACAGTTACCGCCTTTGCTGTTTGAATTCGTGTATCGCTGGACATCGGAGTGCATCTGGGAAGATTAACAAACAGTGAAATTCACAACTAATCTTGGAGTCGATGGCTCGACTCTCCTCTCGATGTTTCCTTCAGCAGCGTTCCCCTACACTGGTGCTATGTTCTGTGTCTTGCCTTTGAAGATGCGAACTAAATATCTCACACTGATATACTGGCCCAACATAGGAAGTTGAGGTGACGCACATGTGGTGCTTTCCTGTTCTCTGTTCCCTTTGTTGAGGAGGATAATGCTTGTACCTGTCCGCTCGGGTGTGAGAGAACAATTCAGAAACAGAATGGTGTAATTATCCACCAATGGAGATAGGCCGTGTCTTGGGAGACAGAATGAGAAGCAGATGTGGTAGAAACTCTCGCTGCATGCAATTCTTGGAGGAATGTAGAATGTACTCCACAGTGAGCAAGTCCCAGCTGCTTCGGGAGGTGAGAGGGCCCACCGTGTATGGTATGGTGGTCTAGGCATATGATTCCCGCTTTGGTGAAAATGCTCTCACGCCTGAAAGGATCGAAAGTGAATAGGCAGAGACTAAAAGTCATTGGGAAGAGTAGGAAAAGTGATATTAAGATTAGATTACATTACATTACAGTGTGGAAACAGGCCCTTCAGCCCATCAAGTCCAGACTGACCCGCCAAAGCGCAACCCACCCATACCCCTACATTTACCCCTTAGATAACACTACAGGCAATTTAGCATGGCCAATTCACCTGACCTGCACATCTTTGAACTGTGGGAGGAAACCGGAGCACCCGGAGGAAACCCACGCAGACACGGGGAGAACGGATATGAAGTAGAACGTTTTCACAGAGGGAGTGGTTGGGATCAGGAAAGGCTGCCTGACAGTGACAGAGAGGCAGATTCAATGGACACAAAAGGGATTTCGGGGTGGTCATGGTCAAAGTAACAATGCAGAGATTTACAGGGAGAAGGCAAGATTACGATACGAATAAAGGTACATTGCTCATTTTGGAGAAGCAGCAGAGCAAAGGTGGGCTGTGACACATTCTGTGATTCTGAGTGAACTGACAGTTGGACCAACAGAAGGTGGTAATTTATCCAAAGGTTATGTTTACACAGCCTCCACACCAGCAGCTTTAGATCTAACTTCTTGATTTAAAGCAGCAGAAATTGCGCCCCATTGAGCCTGATGGGATTTAAACGCGCAATCTTGAAAGCAGCAGGGAGACGCGCTCCCGTTGCGTCACAAGCCCACCCGACGCGGGGTTGAGGGAAGTGATCGTACTGCAATGATTTTATGTTATGATTGAGAACGGAGGCCAACGGTTCATGGCTGTTCTGTCTCACTCACTCTCTCACTCTGTCTCTCCAACAAATTTGCAACTCTTTCTGAATAAAAACTGCGGATGCTGTATTTCAGAAACAAAAACAGTAGTTCCTGGAAAAGCTCAGCAGGTCTGTCAGCTTCTGTGAAGAAGAATCCGGTGACCCTTCCACAGAGCTGGTGATGATTAGGAAAATGTCGGTTACTATGCAGATGGGAGGGTGGGAGGAAGGCGGCGGAGTAAATGGTAGATAGGGATAGAGACCAAAGTGAGACAAGAATGGTTGGACAGACATCGGAGTTGACAGCGATCTGTCTGGGAGGGTGAATAGGTGTTAAAGGAAATTGTTAAGGGCTAAGAATAGGTGGTGTGTTCAAATCTTTGAAGATGTGAACTAAATATCATCACAATGATATACTGGCCCAATGTCGAAAGTTGACTAGAGGTCAGACTGTTTGGTTCTTCTGATCATTAATCTGCCCAATCCCACCGCTTCTTCTCACGTGTCCAATTTCAGATCGATGTTGTTAATGTCCCTTATACTCCTTCAGATCCAGGTTTCGCTCACAGGGCTAGAACAGAACTGTCACCAAATACATTTACCAATCTACGTTCATCCTATCGATTGTATTAGCATCATCAACACTTCTCATCAAAATAACTCGAGAGACTTTCATCACAATTTTCTGTGAACAGTCATACATTAGCTTTGCTGAATGAACCCCATACTTCTTGAAGTGGCTCCTTATTTTCGGCCCTGATTATTAATCTCTCTACGCATGGGAATGGATCCTTCCCACCTGCTCTATCTCTCATCAATGTGTGTAATTCAATTCGATCTCCCATCAGCCTCCTCTGTCCTGATCAAATCCAGGGGAACAGGAAACGTTGGGGCTATGGCGCGGACAGGCAAGCCCAATACTCACCTTTCCTGTTAGAACTATTCCATGAGAAAGTTTAGACCACAACTTTGGGCGTGTAGTTGTGGCCGAACACTTAAGGTGTTGGTGTAAAGATCCTTTGGGACACCCCCGCCCAGGGTGGTAACCTGCTGACTATGCTTTCTTCGCTGGCGATTTTAAATGACTTCCTGTTGGTTGCATTATCGCTCAAACTTCACAAAACCCGTCTCAATAAAGTCCCGTTTTCTCATGTCTGGGAATTGATTGCCATGCAGGAAACTCGGGTTCTGAACAAACAACGTACCAGACTCACAACGTCAGCTCTGTTTACCTTTCCACAGATGCTGCTCGACCTGTTGGCTTTCTGTAGTATTCTCTTTGTTTATTAGGCACAAGTGCTGCTTTTCATTCAAGAACTTCAATCCCTGTCCTCTGGTAACTGACTCTGGTCAGTGGCAATTGGTTCTTCTGATCATTCATCTGCCCATTCCCACCGCTTCTTCTCCCATCATGACCAACAGCCCCAGGAAATCTCCAGTTAACCTTCTTTGCTCCAAAGCGAACATTCTCAACCTTGGCAATGTCTCGCCAAAATGGAAATTCCTCATCCCTGGACATGAGGCAAGGCGTACAATTGGGAAGAAATTTTGGCAAAATATAGTCAGTTAGGCAATGGAAAAATGTTCAAATGTTCATGAAGCAAAACAGAAATCCCAGTCTCCAGCTTTGTGAACCTTTAGAAACACTTTGGGAAGCGGATTTAGAGGAGAATGAAAGATGACCGGTCCGATTGAGCAGAGACAGTCCAGACACCGTCCCCTTGTTGAAGAGGCCGGGAGGTTGACTCTGATGTTCTCGGCACATGAACTGATCTGAGACATTGAAAGAATTGTCGTTACTGCACATCAGGAATTCAAACTCCTTCTCGCCTCCGAGCCAATGAGAGAACTCGGGAACAGGCAAAACGCTGAAAGGCTGGAAGGGCGACGGCCCCGGAGTAAGAAAGCTAGTTCCTCGTGACATGGATGTGTCTGCAGACTGTCCCCGGTATCTCCCCAATAGATCTCCCAGGCTTGATTATGGAAAAGTAAAACTGATAGACGACAATTGTAATTCTAGGCGGGGGGCTGAATTATGAAATCACTGCGCGATGGCGCCGCTGATGGCCGCGCCTATCTCTGTGGCGCAATTGGTCAGCGCGTTCGGCTGTTCCCCGAAAGGTTGGTGCTTCGAGCCCACCCAGGGGCGGCGTGTTCGCTGCTCTTCTTTGGCTTCGAAGCTGTGCGCTTTTAATGGGGTCAGGAAAATGTTCCCCAAACGGAAATCTTCTCCACAAAGGGGTTTCTGAATTGAATTAATGTCTAACGTAAGGGACTGCGTGTGCTGAGAAGACGAGACCAAAAGAGAAACTCGGCAGCTTTGACAGTACCTGTCAGAGAAAACAGAATTCTGGAATGTTGCCTCTGATTCTCTTTCCACAGATGTTGCCTGACCTGCTGAGTTCCTCCTGCAATTTCTAACTGAAAGTTCATTTCATCTTTTGGAGTGAAACACCTAATTATCTGCAAAACCATGTGAAGATATTTAACCCTTTCGAATCACTGTGAAGTGATTGGATTCAAACAAACTCTGCGATGATTGACTCTTTCTCAGCTCCACAGGCAGACAGACCTGGGAAGTCAAGCTGTCAGTGTGGTTCTGTATTCGTCGGCCGAGTGGTTAATGCGATGGACTTGAAATCCATTGCGAGTTCCCCACGCAGGTGTGAACACTGCCGAGTACAAAATGAGAAATGTCGTCGAAAAGAAAGGGAGTTTGCTCCCCGGCTTCTTCTTTAAGATTCAAATCAGTGGAGAGGGAATAATATTTCACTGAAATTAGGAATGGTGGGAATCTGCAACCCACTGCCTGTTCGGGTGGAACAAGCAGACACCCGCAGAGCTTCTTTTGAGGCTATGAGCAAAGTGTTTGGAAATGAGACGAGAAGAGTGAGGGGCTTGAAATCGTGATCGAAATGAAGCAGGCACCTGTGGACAAGGGTGTTTCCTTTGCCAGTGAAAGATACTGCTTCACAAAGTTGGGCCTGTGGAAGGGAATCAGTGACGGTGATTATCTTTGGTTGTTCACCTTGTGAATGAACCCATTGCTGCGCATGTCCGTGTTAACGTCAGAACTCTGCTGCATGGTGGCGTGAGATACGCACAGGACCGGGGCGCAATGGATGATGCATCTGACTCCACCTACCTGTTTGAAATGCAGCTCACAGCTTCTTCACACACCCCAATTAATCTTCTCATTGTCCTGAAGCCGGCATACGGTTTGAATTCCCGATCTGCGGGAATGAGGATCCTTTCACTGTCTCGCGTCAGTAAATGTCACTGAGAACATCTGAGTCAACTCACAGCGCAGTCAGATGAGGGGAAGCTGAAATAGCCCCACATGCTGCTCACGGGCACATTTTATTCTCCCCAACTCAACGCCTCAACCACTGCGGCTCCTGGGAGTGGAAAAGAAACAATCACCAAAACCCAGTCTAAGCTCTGTGAATCTTCAGAAAATCAGCAAACGTTCATCCCTTCGGATTTTCTATCCTGGGCTGACAGGGATGGGTTTTGTCACTCTTTTGTAGGACATTGCAAGTGGATGTTTTGCAGAAAAGCACCACAATGCAATCTGATTAATCAGGACCTGGATGTTTTCGGTCTTTGAATGTAAGTGTTGTGCTCCAGAACTTTGTTGTTCCCAGTTTATAATACTTATCTTCCCAGTCCCCTGTATCACTTCTCGAAAATGTTTAATTTGTGTCTTGTAATCCTTTCACAGTCTGCTAATGAGGATAGCGTTTCCGTGTTTTACCTCAATTATCTTGACCTTGCATACCTCAAGCCTGAAGCTAATTTCACGAGAAACCTTGTCCAGTTCAAAAGCCAACTGTGAATGATGGCTCTGTTTCTTGTCACGTGTCCAATTTCAGATCGATGTTGTTAATGTCCCTTCTACTCCTTCAGATCCAGGTTTCGCTCACAGGGCTAGAACAGAACTGTCACCAAATACATTGACCAATCTACGTTCATCCTATCGATTGTATTAGCATCATCAACACTTCTCATCAAAGTAACTCGAGAGACTTTCATCACAATTTTCTGTGAACAGTTCTACATTAGCTTTGCTGAATGAACCCCATACTTCTTGAAGTGGCTCCTTATTTTCGGCCCTGATTATTAATCTCTCTACGCATGGGAATGGATCCTTCCCACCCGCTCTATCTCTCATCAATGTGTGTAATTCAATTCGATCTCCCATCAGCCTCCTCTGTCCTGATCAAATCCAGGGGAACAGGAAACGTTGGGGCTATGGCGCGGACAGGACAAGCCAAATACTCACCTTTCCTGTTAGAACTATTCCATGAGAAAGTTTAGACCACAACTTTGGGCGTGTAGTTGTGGCCGAACACTTAAGGTGTTGGCATAGAGATCCTTTGGGGCTCCCCCGCCCAGGGTGGTAACCTGCTGACTATGCTTTCTTCGCTGGCGATTTTAAATGACTTCCTGTTGGTTGCATTATCGCTCAAACTTCACAAAACCCGTCTCAATAAAGACCCGTTTTCGCATGTCTGGGAATTGATTGCCATGCAGGAAACTCGGGTTCTGAACAAACAACGTACCAGACTCACAACGTCAGCTCTGTTTCCCTTTCCACAGATGCTGCTCGACCTGTTGGCTTTCTGCAGTATTCTCTGTGTTTATTAGGCACAAGTGCTGCTTTTCATCCAAGAACGTCAATCCCTGTCCTCAGGTAACTGACTCTGGTCAGTGGCAATTGGTTCTTCTGATCATTAAACTGCCCATTCCCACCGCTTCTTCTCCCATCATTACCAACAGCCCCAGGAAATCTCCAGTTATCCTTCTTTGCTCCAAAGCGAACATTCTCCACCTTGGGAATGTCTCCCCAAAATGGAAATTCCTCATCCCTGGACATGAGGCAAGGCGTACAATTGGAAGAGATTTTGGCAAAATATTGTCAGTTAGGCAATGGAAAAATGTTCATGAAGCAAAACAGAAATCCCAGTCTCCAGCTTTGTGAACCTTTAGAAACACTTTGGGAAGCGGATTTAGAGGAGAATGAAAGATGACCGGTCCGATTGAGCAGAGACAGTCCAGACACCGTCCCCTTGTTGAAGAGGCCGGGAGGTTGACTCTGATGTTCTCGGCACATGAACTGATCTGAGACATTGAAAGAATTGTCGTTCCTGCACATCAGGAATTCAAACCCCTTCTCCCCTGCGAGCCAATGAGAGAACTCGGGAACAGGCAAAACACTGAAAGGCTGGAAGGGCGCCGGCCCCGGAGTAAGAAAGCTAGTTCCTCGTGACATGGATGTGTCTGCAGACTGTCCCCGGTATCTCCACAATAGTTCTCCCAGGCTTGATTATGGAAAAGTAAAACAGATAGACGACAATTGTAATTCTAGGCGGGGAGGCTGAATTATGAATTCACTAATAGCCTCACCTAAGCGATGGTGCAGCGGACCTCGTCACATTTCTCTATCGCACCGTTGGGCTGTGCGTTCAGCAGTTTACCGGGAGGTTGGTGATTCAACCCCGCACAGGGGTGGTGTATTGCTGCCCTCCCTCCAACTGCGAAGTTGTCTGGTTTTAATGGGGTCAGGCAAACAATTTCCAGAATAGGTGCTTCTCATTCTGTTTCGCTGCTGTCGTTTGTCCCGTGTCCAGGAACCGGGCCCTCTCCACTGGCAGAAAATGTAACCTTTTTGTTTCGAAACTTTTCTCTGACACCTGGGTGACCAGTGACAAACATTGCCCTCCTCAACAGAGAACAGGAGAAGACCACGCAAACCTCCACGAGTGTGTCATCTCAATTGTGCACATTGGGCAAGTATATCAATGTGAAATATTTATGTTGAGTTTATTGGTAAGGAAATGAGAAGGCGAGGTGCAGACCAGTGCGCCCTTAGACGGGAAGGCTGCAAAAGACGACATTACGTGAATAGGAGAGAATAGGACATGGCAGATTTCAGGCCCTAAAGACATGGAACTCGATATTGAAGACCGGGGGCTCTTTAGGGTCTTCAAGTGGAAAATGAGGCTTTGTTCTTCCATCTGAAGCTGAGCTTTGCTGGAACAGTACTGCATGCCTGATACAGAGATGTTGGCCAGGGAACAGGGTGGTGTGTTAAAGTGGCGGGCAACCAGAAACTCAAGGCCTTTTTTGCGGGCAAATTGAGATCTTCTGCGAAACATTCTCCCAGTTTATGCTTGACGCTACGTTGGGGAAACCACACTGTGAGCAGCGAATGCAGTAGACTAGTTTGTGGCAAATGTGCAGGTAAAGTGCTGCTTCACCTGGAAGATATGTTCGAGCCCTTGGATATTCAGGAGGGAGCAGGTAAATGGGCAGGTGTTACACATTCGGCGGTTCCAGGGGAAAGTGCCTTGGGTCAATGGGAGGTGGGTGTGGGGTGTTGCGAGTGAAGGAAGAGTGGACCCGAGGTGTAAGCCCTGCCCATTTACCTCCTCTCATATATAAATCCGTGAAGTTGAAAGAACTTTCCAAAGAATGATTCAGTACCACGTAACTCACGAACTAATTCATATTCATGTTCCGGGGCCAGCATCATTATTGTGTCACAGCAGCTGCAGGCCATCACCGGGGGCTCGCCCTATGACGTCACGGTGAGACTGGAAGCCCCCGGGACAGTTTATTAAAGAAACCTCCCTGTGTGTCAGGGCAACCCTGCATCGGGAAGCACTGAGATGGTCAACCACTATCAGTTTACATGGGGAATACATCTCCACATTATGCAGCCTCGAGGCAAACTTCCTTTCCTTCTACTTAAAGTTCAAGAGCCCTCAAACCGAAATTCCCTAGGTACGTTTGGAATAATTTTTCCAGGTGTTCGCAAAGTATATCTATGAGCACTTTGCTAAAAATTGAATTTTGAGAGTGTTGAAATTTTGTGCTTTTGAGCGAAATCACAGTTCGAAAAAACAGAATGTGGGAATTTAGACAGAGTTTATGTTTGCGCATCGGCGATATGTCTACGGGTGTGTGATCGGAGCATAACCCAGAAGGGAAACTATCTCTCCTAAACACTCAATATCCTCTTTAGCAGCTTTCCCGTATAGCGGCGCTCTGTTCTGCACTTCGCCTTCTCATCTGCTTCCCAAAACACTTGGACAATGAGAAGCAGCTGTTATGGAAACTCTTTGCCGCTTGCAATTCTTAGAGCAATGTCAAATGTATTTCACACTGAGCAAGTCTCAGCTAGTTCAAGAGCTGGGGCGGGTACGGGCGATGGGGTGCGCCTGGTTTCTAGCTCGTTGGTCTAGGGGTATGAATCTCGCTTTGACTCTTCTACTCCTCCGACTTGCCAGAGATGCGGTGCATGAGGAATGTCAGCAATGAAGCGAGATTGGAAAATTGGGACTCCCCACCACGGAGAACAGAAGCCTTGCAAATCATAAGAGGCCGAGACAAAGGAAATAATGTTGTGAAAATGCTCCCACGCTACAAAGGATCCACAACGATTCGGCAGAGTTTAAATGTCAGGTGGGAAAGAAGTAAAAGTGACATTAGGAAGAACGTTTTCGTACAGGGAGTGGTGAGGGTCAGTAAGTCCCTGTCTGACATTGATAAAGAGGAAGATTCAATGGACCCGAAAGGGAATTCGGTGGTCACGTTCAGATGTACAGATTTACACGGAAAAGGCAAGAGAATTATACGAATTGAGTCACACGTTTACTTACGGTGTAGAACCAGCAGAGTGAACGTGGGCCGCATGGCCTCCGTCTACGCTGTGACACATGTTGGGATTCAGTGTGAGCTGAATATTTCACTAAACACTGGCCCAATTTACACAATTGAGGGGAAGTGCTTGTGGAGATTTGAGTTGCTTTCCGCCAGTCTGCTCTGAACTGAATCCTAACACCTCTTCTCTGAAATGGGAATGAGCTGGTGAAGTTGAAACAATTCGAATTCGAATCCCTACCGTGCGGAAACAGGCCCTCCTACTCAACAAGTCCTTATCAACCCTCCGAAGAGTAACCCGCCCAGACCCGACATTTACTTCTGACTGATGCGCCCAACCTACCGACCTCTGGGCACTATGGGGCAGTTTAACATGGTCAGTCCACCTAACCTGCACATCTTTCGACTGCGGAAGGAAACCGGAGCACCGCAGGAAACCCACGCAGACACGGGGAGATTGAACAAACTCCACTCAAACAAGCCGCACAAGGGTAGGATCGAATTCAGGTCCCGTTATGAGACATCAGTGTTAACCACTGAGCCACAAAGCCACATTATTTGCGGTCGTATTCATTCCCTGCAATAATTCCCCTCTCCGGTTCAGACGGGAATGACAGGACGATCAGCATTTCGAAAGCAGCATCACCACACAGACACAGTTCCCATGATGAGGACACATATCACCGATTGGGAATCATCTCGGAGAGATACAAGTGACAGAGAGTCACATGGAAATGTTGGACTGAACGGCTTCAGGCTGCGGTGGAATGACGTCACACGTTGATGCCGTCCCTCTCCCTGTCTCTGGGACAGAGCGGCTGAGGGAGAAACAATGGCTCATTTTCAACTTCATCTGGGACAGTTGGGGCTCAGATGTTCATTGCTGCCCGTTCGCAGCAAAGAAACAGACGCCAGTGTTAGAAAAGTCTTTCTGCAGGATTACTGTGTGAAGACGAATTCTGAACACCAAGCAAGCTGCACACAAATGTACTCATATGAATTTACCTGAGGGAACAGTTTCTGGTGTCCATTTCTCTCTGTCCCACCATCACAGCATCTTTCTGTCTCTTTGATTACAGACCTTTGTAATGTAGTTAAAACTTGCCAATTTCCTACGCATTAGTGGAACTGACGTCTCCCATCCCAACTGATTGCGAGAGAGCAGGAGAGCGAATGGGCTCTGCCCTCCCCCAGAACAGTTTGCAAGTAGAAACAAAATGGGTTAATTATCCGCCAGTGGAGAGAGTCCAGTTACTGGGAACGGGACAAACAGCAGCGTCCTGGGCGCAGGGAGACAGAATGAGAAGCAAATGTTGTGGAATCTCTTTGCTGCTTGCGATTCTTGGAGCAACTCAAACGTATTTCACACTGAGCAAGTCTCAGCTGCTTCAGGGGAGGGCGCTTGGAGTGTCTGGGGTCAGGGCACCACGCACCTGGCCGGGCCTGTGGCTCGTTGGTCTAGCAGTATGATTCTCGCTTCGGGCCTCCAGGTGGGTGGACTTGTGAGAGATCCCGGGTTCAAATCCCGGACGAGCCTTCATTTCTTAAGTTGCCTTGTGCAGGAACACCGGCGCAATTTTCTCAAAAAGCCCACTTCTGAAACGAGATCGTGCTGCCTGAAGTCGGGATGGGGTCGAGCTCCTATTACAGCGAACATGGCAAAAGGAAACACTTGTTGAAAGTGAAAACAAGCGTTGCACATAGTTCGCCCGCGCAGTCCGACTCTGAATGAATCCTCCAGCTGCATTATTGCTCAATTGTGAGCGTGAAATTTCAGGAAGCGGGGAAGTGAAGTGATTGCAGACAGCGCTGAACTGGTTGACGTTCATGGTGCCGTGTATGAGGATTGTCAGCAATGAAGGTAGATTGGAAAGTTGGGACAGTTCTCCTTGGAGAACAGTAGGTGGAAAGCTGCCTGATTGACAGGTCTAGACACAGGAATAATGTAGTGCAAATGCTCCCACGCCTGAAAGGATCGACAACGATTCAGCAGAGTTTTAAAATCACGAGGAAAAGAAGTAAAAGTGACATTAGGAAGAACGTTTTCGTACAGGGAGTGATCAGGGTCAGTAGGTGACGCAAACTTCAAACAATTATGGTCCTGAACCCATAGGACAGACGGATGGGAGTGGAAGACAAGAAGAAAGAGAGACACAGAGTGAGCGAGAAAAAGGTGAAGTGTCAGAAAAAGAGAAGTTAAGGAAAAACATAGAGAGACTGAGGAAGGGATACAATTCCAGTGGGTCCCAGCTTTCTCTGTGGTTTCATACACTCCCTCTCATCCATGAGAGACAGGCCCTGCCCCTAGAATCTACGTCAGTCTGGCTGGGTCAGGGACGGTGTGGGGATGATGGACGGTGGTTAATCGATCAAAACTGACACTGAGACTCTAACAGTAACCACACTCATTCACACACACACACACGCACACGCGCGCGCGCGCGCGCGCACACACACACACACACACAAACCCTTTGATACTCACCTCCTGCTCCATCCACATGGCAGGGGGAACTATGGCTGACAGGACCTGTTTTAAATACCTTCAGGTCTATGACTTAAAGACCGTTCTGAGCCCAAAACTCAGCTCTTCTACCGAGAGTATACCTCCCCCAGGATGGAGCATTACAAGTTGTGAGTTGAGAGGAAGCGGGGGTGGTGTGAGAGAAAGCAGCAGCTCAATAGTTTAGTCCAAACTATCTGTCGGTCTGTCCCTCTCCTCCTTCCCCCACCTCCTCACCTCACACACAGATTACAGACTTAAAATCCACACAGAGACAAAGCTGCAGTTTCAAACCAGCAGCAGCCACAACACACTTTCATTTAGACAACAAAACACAGAATTCTGCACCCAAAGGACACAAATTTATTTCACAAGGAAACAAGGATTTTCACACAGCTAATCACAACATTGTCTGAGTATATCTCTGGACATGTTTGTAAAAGTCAGTGATTCTGTGTCTCACTCTGACTGTATTGCGCTTCCATCTCTGTGTTAATGTCTGTTTTTCTGTGTTGATGTGACTATCTCTGCAAGCAATGGGACACAGATTATGTCGGAGGGAAGTTTGAGTGTGTCTGTCTGTGTATGAATGACAAACTGTCTGCAGTGGCACACGTTGTCCCAGAAGCGTGTGTGTGAAAATTTCCTTATAGCTGTCTGTGAATCTGATTTTGTGCCTGTGAGTGTTGGTGTGTGCCCAGTCCTGCCTGCAATGGGACAAACTTTGATTCATCACGTTTATAATTCATTCTTTCAAAGTCAGAGTTTCTCTCTCTCTGAGAAGTACAGGAAAACAATGCCGCCTTCTGCTGGCCTACCCATGTGACATCACAAGTGCCACATTTCCCTGTTCAACTGCATCTGTGTCCTTGGGGGTGGGGGTGGGGCGGGGGGGTTGAGATCCATCAGAATTTTATTGAGAACAGCAGCAGCAGCACACAGTTGCCTGAGTCAGGTGTGAACTCAGAGGTGGGATGACTGAGTAAATACTTTCCCAGAAAAGGAGCAGGTAACAGCTTCTCCCCAGTGTGTATTCGTTGGGGTTTCAGAAGGTTGTTTTGAATGGACAAATTGCTCCCCACACAGAGAGGGGAATGGCCTCTCCCCAGTGTGAACGGGCTCATGTATCAGCATTTCATGTCTGTGTTTAAAGCTTTTTTCTCAATGTGAGCATTTCAAAGGTCTCTCAGTGTTTACCAGTTGGTGTGTCTAGAGGCTGATAACAGAGAATGCCTTGTTACACTCAGGGCAGATGAATGGCCTCTCCCCACTGAGTGCATTCTTGTTTCTCAAGGACGGGTGATTGATTGAATCCCTTCCCACAAACAGTAGATGAATGACTTATCTCCAGTGTGACTGCATCAATGAATTTCCAGCATGTATAGACATTTGTATCCCTTCCCACAGTTTGCACATTTCCATGGTTTCTGTGGTGTAGATCATGTCTCTCCATATTGGATGATCAGCTGTTTCCTCACTCAGACACAGGTCAGGGTTAATAGACTTATAGAATCCCTACAGTCCACAAGTCCACACCAAACCTCTGGGGATAAAGACATCCAGACCTATTCTCCTACCCCATTACTGAACATTTACCCTTGACTAATACACCTAACCGACACATACCTGAAAACAATGTGCAATTTGACATGGTCCATTCACCTAACCTGCCCATCTTTGAATTGGGAGAAGAAACCGGAGTACCCAGATGGAGCTGACGCAGACCCAGGGAGAATGTGCAAACTCCACAGATACAGTCGGCTGAGGCTGGGATTGAGCCACTGTGGCGATACAATCTCTCCCTGCTGTGAATGGTGGGATGCTATTCAATCTGTGGAACTGGTGCAGGACTTGTCCATTTGTCACTGGGCACACTGATGTTTGCAAACTTTTCCCACAGACAAATATTGACAATCTAATGGTTTTCAAATCCTGATGAGATGACTCACTCTAAGATCCTGATAAGATATTTGCTTGGAATTCTCGCTGATAAATGTGTCTCTGTGCTTCTCTGTAAAACAAACTTAAATCAGGAAAAATAGAGATTGAAAAATCGTGCTGTTTAAGATACGAAAAGGAGTTAAGAATCATAAAAACCTTATAGTGTAGAAGCAGGCCGTTTCAATACACACCCATCCTCTGAAGAACATCCCACACAGACCCACCCCATATTCCTGCATTCCCCATGGCTTACCCACCCAGCCTGCACATCCCTGCACATTAAGGGCAATTTAGCATGGCCAGCCCACCTAACCCATATATCGTTGAATTGTGGGAGGAAACAGGAGCACCGAGAGGAAACCACACAGACATATGAAGAAAGTGCAAACTCCACGCAGTCACCCGAGTCTGGAATCAAACTCACGTCCCCAGAGCTGAGAGGCAGCAGTGCTAACCATTGGGTCACCATGGAGTTCTTTGAATCCAGCAATTTGTGTGAAAGTAACTCAAGTACTCACCGTGAAACATTACTGGATTGTCATAAAAAACTCAACTAGCTGACAAATGCCCTTCAGGGGAAGGGCGTGTTCTGGCCCTACACAAGACTCAGCCCTCAATGAGAGTAGAGATAGTGAGAGTAGTGGGATACTGACAGATAGTTTCCTCCATCTCCATCACAGGAATAACTGACAGATCCTCACTTCAAGAAGATCAAGATCAGAGTGTATGAAGAATCATCACCAATAAACTCCGCTCTCAGACACATACTGTCCTCCTTTAGATACATATATTTGTTTCTTTCGAGAGAGGGAGAGACAGAGAGAGAGAGAATTGCAGCTCACTGACCTTCAAGAACCAGCCGCTCCGAAGCCTCTCGTTCTCAGTGCAGGAGAGACAAACGTTCCTCTTGGTTTGAGATTGCTGTGGGGAAATTCTTCCACTCTAATCCTGTGTAAAAGAATTTCCCAGAGTTCAGTACTAACTCGAATACAAACACTTCCCAGCAGGTTGTTCCTAAACCCATCCAGTGCCTCCCTCCAGCTCTGTCTCTCACTTGTCAACTCAACCAGCTCAGACACCCGCACTGCGCACGCTCCATAAACAACTCATCGCTGCCGTTTGTTCACTCTGATTGGCTCGGTGTCCCGCCAATTCCAGAATGTCGTCACGAGCTGCCCCACTTTCTATTGGGCAGGACATGCGGTCAGTCACACAAGAGCTGAAGCACAAAAGAGATATGTGTTCATCTCTGAGCCGGCGTGTGTTTATTGTCCATCCCTCGTTGACTGGAGGGCGGTGAGGAGTCAACCACAATGGAGTCACATGTAAGTCTAACCGGAGAAAGGTGAGCCCAATGGTATCTTACAATAATTGACAGTCCAGATTTTTAATGACTTAACGGAACACCCCTATCTGGCCTGGTGAAATTTGAACCCCTCTCACAGAACATTAACCAGGGTAAGCAGGACTAGACCAGTTACATTGAGACAAAACCACTGTCTCCTGAGATGGGAATTTCCAGCTTTGGTCAACAAGAGAACACAATGTTTCAGGGAAACCAGAAGTATCTATTCAGAATTTCCATCATGAACAAACAGGAATAACTTCTGTAAAACTTCCTCACAAGATTTTAGGGAGAAGATTTACATATGAAAAGAAGAATCATAATCCACAAATCCGTGTGTGAGTAAGAATAATACTTTTTGTTACGTCATGGATATCAAACCCTGTTAATTAAACTAACCGCCCAGAAAAAAAACTCATCTTGCCTCATAATCTGTTAAAATGTGAGTGACAGAATTCCTAAATTCCACTATTTAAAGAAAATATTTTTCTATCTCTAATAGTGAACGCTAATCAAAACCTATTCACAAATCCAACACCCCTTTCTTTAACTACTTACTATCTGACCCCAACTCGACTCAACTTAATATGCTTTTCTAATAACATATTTATTAAACGTTACATTAACTTAATCTCAAGGCCACACAATCTCCTCTTCATTGATGTTTTCACCTTTCTAGCTGCTGATCTTCCTGGGTGCTCTTCTTTTTACTGTATGTTTCACGTGAACAGGTACCTTTGATGGAGAGTGTTTCAATTTCTCTGAGAGCAAGGTATTAGATCGGCAGTTGCTCTCCCACTAACTTTCAAAATGACGGGTTTATATTCACCCATAGGACACATTAAATTCTTATTTGATTGATTTCCAGGGACCAAAACAATAAAATTCAAATCTCATTGTCTTCTGGTATCCTGGGTATAGCTTAAATTAATTAAATTTGAATTGTTGTCAAAACAGCAAACCGAACACAGGTATCCATTTAAGAGCCAATTGCTACATTTGAAACAGCCCGACCTTTTCCTAGCAGCTGTGGCTGTACTTTAAGTTGAGAAAAGCACTCTCTATCTTAAACTGACAATACATGCTTTCGACTTCATCACATTGCATTGATCATTTGTCCTGGACGAACACAAAGACTCCAACACCATGATGCAACCATGTAAATGTGGAGACTATGGGAAGAGATTGGAGTTACCCTGTCGAGCTGGAAATTGATTGATACAGTCACACTGGAAATAAGCTTTTGCCTGCTCTACATGTGGAAAGGGATTCACAGTGTATTCCAGCTTCCAGAAAAAATTGCTTATCACACTGAGGAGATACCGTTTAGCTGAACCGTCTGTGGAAAGTATTTCACACAGTCAGTCAACCTCACTGTGCACCAACGAGTTCACACTGGGGACAGGCTGTTTCTGTGCCCTGTATGTGGGAAGGAATTTGCCGGACATCAAACTTGTTGCGACATCAGCGAGTTGACACTGGAGATAAATTATTTACCTGCTCAGAGTTTGCAAAGGGATTCGGAGAGTCCCACAATCCGCTGACACATCAACACATTCATTCTGGTGAGAGTGTGTAAAAGAATTCACTTCTGCCGACACATCAATGAGTTCATACTGGGGAGCGATCATTCACTTGCTCCGAGTGTAATACAAACTGCATTCAGTTTTCTCAGCTTGTCAGTGCAGTTACAACATTGGCATCTACCCAACAATATGGAAATTTGCCAGATTGCCTGTGCACAAGTAGCAGTACACATCCAACTCAGGATTAATCGTCCTATCAGTATACTCTCGATTATCGATAAAGCTATGCAACATATCGAATAACATCCTCTCAGCTATGAGCTGCTGTGTGACCAGTTTGGGTACCACCAGGCTCCCTCAGGTACTGACCTCATTCTAGCCTTTGGTTAAAACATGGACAAAAAAGCTTAATCCTAGAGGTGAGATGAGATTGATAGCCCTTGACCTCAAGGCTGCATTCGACCCAGTGTGGCATCAAGGTAATTTACTACTGCGCACGTTATTCTCTATATAAATCACAACGATGCTCTTGATTAGGTTCCAGTCTGTAATTCATTCCCGAGTATGTTATTCTATATACAAACAATCCCGAACCCCTCGATTAGATTATAGCCTGTATTACACACTCAGTTTTCTGTTATACTGGATGTAATCATCCTGATTCCCACGATCAAATTTTCGCCTGCAGATCACTTCTGATTGTGTTATTCTGTCAGTTAACAAACCCCATCTCTTGATTAGATTCCAGTCTATAAAACCCTTCCTTGAATCTAGCTACCTTTCAGAAGGTTTCCATGTTTATTAATTTTGAACTTTTTTCAGCGACCAATCTATAATCGCTCAGTCTAATGTAAAATCACGGTCTTCCATGGTATATATTTTACCCAATATGGCATGCGAATGTGATCGCACCCCATTCTTTATGCAGTAGTCCCACGAGCACGCGCATTGCGCGCTTACAGGCACATGTGCTGGAGTTGAGAACATGCGCACTGATGGTCCGGAAGCCGGAAGGGAGAATGATGTCAATTTCGGACCAACACTGACAGTGATGGTTCCGAGAAACTCGTCTCACAGATTAGATTAGATTACCTACAGTGTGGAAACAGGCTATTCGGCCCAACACCACCCTTCGGAAGAGCAACCCACACAGAACAATTCCCCTACATTTACCCCTGGCGAATCCACCTCATACTATGGGCAATTTAGCATGGCCAATTCACCTAACCTGCACAGTTTTGGATTGTGGGAGGAAACCGGAGCACCCGGAGGAAATCCACGCAGACACGGGGAGAATGTGCAAACTCCACACAGACAGTGCCCGAGGCGGGAACCACCGCCCGAGCCACCGTGCCGCCCTAATGGGCGGGGGGCATTTACAGGCTTTTCCTCGAGTAATGTTTGAATGTTTGACTGGAGTCATGTGGTGAGTCTTTCTGACCTCTGTCTCATTCATATGATAATTTTGGTGTTTGTAGTTTACTGCGACAGTTAAGCTGCACTCCTCAATCTTACTCATACATGGGACCTGAACGTCTTTAGCATCTATTTGCTTTTTCTAATTGTGCTATTCTGAGTTCCAGACTTCAGACCCTTGGAGTTGGATTCTAGAGTGTAGTGCTGGAAAAGCACAGCAGGTCAGGCAGCATCCGAGGAGCAGGAAAATCGATGTTTCGGGCAAAAGCCCTTCATGAGGAAACCCTGGGGTTCGATGTCAGTTTGAATGAGAATGTTGGGCATTTCCTGAGCTCCTTGAGTTCAGAGGTTTAGAGCTGGAGAAGATGATAGAGATAGCGAGGGACAAGACTAGGAGCAAAGATTGACATTTTATAATGGATCTGCTGCATCACCAGGAACCTGTGTACGTCAGCAGGCATAGCAATCATATATTAAATGAACTTGGTGTGAGAAAGGCGAGGAGCAGCCGTGATCTGGAACGAAAGGAGGTCACTGGACCTGAAATGTTGACTGTACTGTCTGTCCATTGATGCTACCAGACCTACTGAGGTTCTCCAGCAAGTTTTGTTTTTGTTTCTGTTTCAGATTTCCAGCATCCACAGTTATTTGTTTCTTGTTGAGCGATTTGGGTGACCTCAGATTTATGGGGAGTAGAATGTTTCAGGCCTTCAGGTAGTGCTGGAAAAGCACAGCAGGTCAGAATCAAACTCAAGAGGTGACAAAGGCATAGTGTAATTTTCAGAAGCAGATGAACTAAGGTGGGGCAGGATCAGAAATTATTCCTGAGATTTGAAGAGGTGATCCCAATGAAAGTGTGGACATGCAGCTGGTAGCTCATCTGAGAGGTAAAGCATTTACCAAGCTTTCAAGCGGCTACTTCAGCCTCACACATTTGGCATGAGGATAGATGGAAGTGGTGCTGGAGAGTGGTGTTTGCAGTGTGATCTGGACATAATGGATTTGAACTTCTCATTATTTAGTTGTGCAAGAGTTCCAAGTATTTAGAATTGGGTGTTGGGCAGCTGAAGGCAGTTCGGTAAGGTGTAAAAGGCCGGGGCGGGGTGGTGCGGTTGGGCTGGCGGGGTGGTGGGCGGGGGGTGTCAAAGCTTCAATAGAAATCCAGCAGAACTGAGAACAGACAACACCTAGCTCTGTGGGAACGGGGAGACCAACAGAGGACAGAGAAATCAGGACCTGAAATCCAAGTTGACACCAAACTAGCATGTAATCGGTGCTTTGATTTTCAACCTTCCACCAACCTTCCACCATTACCGAACTTCCCATTTGATTTGAATGTCACGTACCCTCAATATTCAGGATCCAATCCTTGTCATCCTAAAACCACGTCTCTGTAAGGAGTCTCAGATCACACTTATTTTCTTCAGTCAATTCGTTCACTTTTCTTACAGTGCAGCACACATTCAGACACAGTCTTTAGTTTCAATTTTTGTGATCATTACAATCCAGCTTTGATTGGTGGGACATTTATTCCCCTTGTCCCTTTCTATTGTTCTCTGACATGCACTTTCCACATTCCTACATTGCTCACCTGCCTTTGTTTGGAATTGCCCATCATGTCCAGGGATGTGCAGGTTAGATAGGTTAGCCATGGGAAATGCAGAGTTATCGTTTCATCGTAATAGAAGCAGGAGTCGGCTATTTGGCCTGTCGAGCCTGCTCCACTATTCATTCAGATGATGGCTGATCTATCCATCATCTCAGCTCCTACTACCTGCATTATTCCGTTTACTCTTAATTCCCCTCCATGCAATATCCCATCCAACTGTGTCTTGAATATAATTAATGAAGCTGCCTCATCTGCTCCCTTGGGTAGAGGATTCCACAGAGTCACACGAATGACAACATGGAAAGAGACCCTTCAGTCCAATTCATCCATGTTGACCAGTTATCCTAAACAGACTAGTCCCATTTGCTAGCACCTGGCCCATATCCCCGAAACCCTTCCTTTCCATGTGCCCATCCAGATGCCTTTTAAGTGCCGTAATTATACAAGGCTCCACGACTTCCTCAAGCAGCTAATTCCATACCTGCACCATGCTCCGCGTTAAAACGTTGTCCCTTAAGTCTCTTTTATTTCTTTCCCCTCTCACCGTTAATGTATGCCATCTAGTTCTAGACTCCCTGAATTCAGGGAAAAGATCTTGTCTGTTTATCCTGTCAATGCCCCTCATGATTTTATAAACCACAATCAGGTCACCCCATAGCCTCCGATGTTCTCGGGATAACAGCCCCAATTTATTCAGCTTCTCCCGATAGCTCAAATCTTCCAACCCTGGCAACATCCTTGTAAATCTTTTCTAGCAACACATTTTCAGCCGGTATCCTATCAATGCTAATTTTGCAAACCTCCATAAAGTCACCCCTCAGCCTCCGACGCTCCAGAGAAAACAGCCCCAGCCTGTTCAATGTCAACGATATTTCACTCTGAACAAGACTCAGCTGGTTCAAGAGGTAGAGTGGGGCCGCCGAGGCAACTGCTGTGAGGCTTGTTGGTCTCGGGCTATGATTCTTGTTTTGGGTTTCATTCGACGCAGACGTACGAGAGATTCGAGGCTCAAATCCTGGACCAGCCCACGTTTCATGACTTGTGCGAAAGTGCCCGTTTAATTTTCTCAAAAAGCATCTTCGTTAAACGAGGTTGGGCTCCCTGGAGGACCAATGGGACAGAAAGCAGCGAAGTGAAATGATTGGAGATAGCGTTGAGTCGGTTGACGTGAGTGGTGCGGTGTTTGAGGGATGTCAGCGATGAGGGTCGATTGGAAATTTGGGACAGCTCCCTTCGGAGAACAGAAGTTTGAAATCTGGCCCGAATGAAGCTTTCCAAGTCATGCGAAGTCGAGAAAGAGAAAGTAATGTCGTCAAAATGCTCCCACGCCTGAAAGAATCGGCAGAATTTTAAAGTCATCAGGAAAAGAACCAAATGTGACATGAGGAAGAACGCTTTTGTCCAGGGAGTGGTTGGAGTGAGTAAATCCCTAATTGACACTGACAAAGAGGCAGATTCATTAGACGCAAACGGGAATTCGGTGATCATGTTTAAAGTAACAATGTGCAGAATTACATGGAGAAGGCAAGAGAATGATACGAATAGAGACCCACGTTTACTTACTGTGTTGACCCGGCAGAGCGAAGGTGGGCCGCATGGCGTCTATTCAGAGTGAAATCACAAGAGACTGCGGGAAGTTAGAAAAAGTTTATATTTACACAGCCTCCATACGTCTGCGCAACACCATATAAGACGACAGCAGTGAAGATCTTTGACATCAGTCTCGAACGTGCATGCCACGCGCAAGACGAAAGCCTGAAGGGACCTGTGGAGCGGCGTGCTGTGCGTGGGAGCAGAGTGGCGCAGCGGGAGCGTGCTGGGCCCATACCCCGAGCTCGAAGTCATTCTTTGCTATTGTTTCGAGTCTCGTTGAGCGACTTTCTTTTGTTCAGCATCTTGCTTTTCAAACGACTACCTGAGTGTCTAAATTTCTATAACAGCGCAGTGTTCTTTTCCTTGCCATGTCATTTGCTTCCTAAAACTTCGGGTATCTGAGCTCAATATATCAAATCAATACACAAGTCAAATTTACACAGTTGCGCTGGCACCCTTGTGGAGCTCTGAGTTGTCTTGTCCTGTTCTCTGCCGGTGTGTCCTGATCTCGTGTGAAACCTCTTCTCTCAGATGGCAATGAACCGGTGAAGTTGAAACTCGTGATTTGCTGTGTTAGTCCCTTTCCTGTAGTAAAGAAACCAACGTCCGTGTAATAAAAGACTTTCTGCAGGATTGCTGCGTCAAGACAAATTCTGAACACCAAGCAGGCTGCACAAAAATGCACTCATATCAATTTACCTGAGGGAAGAGTCTCCTGTCCATTTCTCTCTGTCCCGACAGCACAGCATCTTTCTGTCTCTCCATTAACAACACCTTTGGATCAAGTACAAAGTTGCCCGTTTCCTACGCATGACGGTAACTGACATATCCTGCCTCACGTAATAGTGAGAGAGAGCAGAAGAGTGAATGGGCTTGGCCTTCCACCAACACAGTTTGCAAGTAGAAACGAAATGGTTCAATTATCCACCAGTGGAGAGAGCCCAGTCCCTGGGGATGGGACAAACAGCAGCGTCCTGGGAGCAGGGAGACAGATTCAGAAGCAGATGTTCTTGAAACTCTTCGCTGCTTGTGTTTCTGGGAGCAATGTACAATGAATTTTGTACTGAGCAAGTCTCAGCTGCTTCAGGAGGTGGCTGCACCCATGGCTGGTGGCTCGTTAGTTTGGGATGTGATTCTAGCTTTGGGTCTTCGAGCATATGCAGCCGTGTGAGAGTTCCCGGGTTCCAATTCCAGGCGAACCATTATTCCTTAAATTGACCTGAGCAAAAATGCCCAACGAATTTTCTCAATAAAGCCGCTTCGTTAAATCAGATCGGACTGCCTGAATTAGGGACGGTGCAGAGCTGCCATTGCAGTGAACACGGCGAAGGAAACACTTGTTCAAAAGTGAGAACAAGTATTGCAGATTTTTCGCCCGCGCAATCCGAGTCTGAATGAATCCTCCACCTGTATTACGCTCAATTCTGAGGGTGATACTTCAGGAAGCGGGGAAGTGAAGTGATTGCAGACGGCGCTGAACAGGTTAACGTGAATGGTACCGTCCTGAGGTATGTCAGCAATGAAGGGAGATTGGAAAGTTTGGGGCAGCTCTCTTTGGTGAACAGAGGGCTGAAAGCTGGTCTAATTGAAGTTTTCCACGTCATGAGGGTTTTAGACAGAGGAAATAATGCAGTGAAAATGCTCCCAGGCCTGAAAGGATCAAGAACGATTTGGTAGAGATTTAAAGTCATCAGGAAAATAAGTAAAAGTGACATTAGGAAGACCGTTTTCGCACAGGGAGTGGGGCCAGTAAGTGGCTGTCTGACAGTGACAAAGAGGTAGATTCAATGGACACAAAAGGGAATTCGGTGGGCATGTTCAATGTAACAATGTGCAGATTTACAGGGAGAAGGCGACAGAATGAGACACTTATTTACATATTGTGTTGAGCCAGCAGAGCTCAGGTGGGCTGCATGGCCTCAGTCTGCGCTGTCACACATTTCGTGATTCTGAGTGAAATCGGAGTTGGACCAACAGAACGTAGGAAAATTGACAACGGATATATTCTGCCCAACAGGATACTCCATCACAGCAATGAGGGTGTTTTGACATCATTCTCGAAGGTCCATGACGCAATGCAGATTCAAAACCGAGTATCCCTTCGAATCACGGAGTAATTTGTTTACAGTTATTCAGTTGAGGTGAGCGGAGATGCGCATTGGGAGCCACTCCAGTTGATAGGTCGAAGCCGTTTTCTCCTGTGTGATAGTCCCACCAGCACTCCAATTTGCTGTGCTTCCAGTCAGTAGATGCAGATCACTATCCCATACTGATACACGGGCCACGATGACCCAGCTGTGGCGACAAGCTTGTGAATGTCTGAGTGCTCTTCTGTTCTCTGTCGGGCTGCTATGATCCGAATCATCAAACCTCTCTTCTCTGAGATAGGAATAAACTGGCGAAGGTGAAACACATCAGTTGCGGTGTGTTCCATGTGCAGGAGGCCCTGCATTAATTCCCCACGCTGTTTCACACAGCAGCATCCTCTCGGTGAATTTCACTTGGCAAAAAAATCGATTGAACCAAATCAGTGTCCGCCATTGGATTTTACTGACACCGTTTATAAAATTCAGGCTCACCGTTAATGTGGAGAATGGCCGTCAGACTGTAGTTTCCGCTCCTTCTGTTGAATAACGATAATTTTAACAGTGTCCAGTGAGAGGAAGGATTTGCTGTTGGTGGGAAACATTTCTATCTGAACTCGCATTCACTCTCCTGATCGATAGAAACATAAAGCTGGGAGTCTCTGGATTATGTTGTTAAAGCGTTGGTATTATGTTGTTCACACCGCGCTGTCACCAACTAAACGAGGCAGCTGCCCAGAGAGAGGTGGCTGTGTTCAAATCCCGTGATGAACTGGGGGAGCTGAGCATTTCCCCAAACAATGGGCACTCCACCTCCCTGACACAGTGTTCACAAATCAAACTGACAGCAAAGCTTCACGTGTGATCGAAAGTTTCCAGAAAGAAGACTTGGCTCAACAGATATCCGGAGTGAACGTACTCATTTCTTGATTTGCAGTGTAAGACGGTGGTTATCGGGAGCTTGATGGGATTTGAACACATAATTTCCTAATCTGGAGTCAGACGCACGACCGTTGCATCACAAACTCACGGCCCAGGGCATGGCTGGAACACTACAGCAAACCTGAGACAGAGATGTTGGCCCGGGAACAGTGTGGGGTGTGGAATTGGCAGGCAACTGGAAGCTCAGGGTCTTTTTGCGGGCAGAACGTAGATGTTCTGTGCAGCAGTCACCCAGTTTATGCTTCGTTTCCCCCAATATAGATGAGACCACATTGTGAGCAACAAATGCAGTAGATTGGGTTGTGGGAAGAGCAGGTAAAGTGCTGCTTCACTTGGAAAGTAAGGTTGGGTCCTTGGATAGTGAGGGAGCAGGTAAATGGGCTGGTGTCACACATTCAGCAGTTGCAAGGTAATGTGCCATTGGGTGGGAATGGGGTTAGGGTTGATGGGAATGAAGGAAGAGTTGACCCAAGGTATAACTCCTGCACATTTACTTATCCGCCAAATACAGAAATTTGTTAAGTGTGTACAAGGAAATTTTCTAATTCACAATCAGGATGTACATACTGGCGAGGGTGCAAAAGCTAAGGGCCAGCAACCATAATTCTATTAACATTACAATAGTGATTGAAAATAATACATCAGATCTCAAGGTTGAAGTTCTAAATTGGAGGAAGACGCAGGTATGAGGCAAGATCTTTCAAAACCTGATTGGGGGCAGATGTTCGCAGGTTAAAGGACTGCTGGAAAAAGGGAAGCCTTCAAATATGAGATAAGAAGAGTCCAGACACAGTATATTCCTGTTAGGGTGAAAGGAAAGGCTGGTCGGTGAAGGGAATGCTGGATGGCCAGAGAAATTGAGATTTTGGTTAAGATAAAGAAGGATGCATACGTCAGGTATCGACAGAGAGATCGAGTGAATCCTTAGAGTATAAAGGCAGTACGAGTATACTTAAGAGAGAAATCATGAGGGCAAAAAGGGGACATGAGATAGCTTTGGCAAATAGAGTTAAGGAAAACCCAAAGGGTTTTTATAAATACGGTAAGGACAAAAGGATAGAAAGGGAGAGAATAGGGCCCATCAAAGATCAGCAAGGTGGCCTTTGTGTGGAGCTGTTGTACATCGGGTGGGGGTTGGGGGGGCGTGGATACTGAACGGATATTATGTATCAGTGTTTACTGTGGAGAAGAGCATTGAAGATATAGAATGTGAGAAAGTAGATGGTGAAATGTTGAAAAAATGTCCATATTACAGATGATAAATTGCTGGATATCTTGAAATGCAGAAAAGTGGATAAATCCCAAGGACCTGTTCAGGAGTACCCCAGAACTCTATGGGAAACTGGGGAAGTGATTGCTAGGCCTCTCAATGAGATATTTGTATCATCAATAGTCACAGGTGAGGTGCCGGAAGGCGAGAGAGTGGTTAAGGTGGTGCCACTATTTAAGAAAGGTGGTAAGGAAAAGCCAGGGAACTATAGACCGGAGAGGCAGACATCCGTGACGGGCAAGTTTTTGGAGAGAATCCTGAAAGATAGGATTTACATGTAATTGGAAAGGAAAGAATTGGTTAAGGATAGTCAGCATGGCTTTATGCTTGGGAAATCATGTCTCACGTACATGATTGAGTTTTTTGAAGAAATACAAAGTGGAATGATGGGTGCAGAGCGATGGACGTGATCTCTATGGACTTCAGGAAGGCGTTCATCAAGTTTCCTCATGGGAGACTGGTGAGCAAGGTTTAATCTCATGGCATGCTGGGTCAACTAGCTATTTGGATACAGAACTGGCAAGGAGAAATAAGACAGAGGGTGGTGATGGAGGGTTGCTTTTCAGACTGAAGGCCTGTGACCAATGGTGTATCACAAGGATCGATGTTGGGTCCACTACTTTTTGTCATTTATATGAATGATTTGTATGTAAACGGAGGAGGTATAGTTAGTAAGTTTGTAGATGACACCAAAATTGGAGGTGTAGGGGACAGTAAAGAAGGTTACCTCAGATTACAACGGGACCTTGATCAGATGGGCCAATGGGCTGAGAAGTGGCAGATGGAGGTCAATGCAGATAAATATGAGGTGCTGAATTTTGGAAAAACAAATCAGAGCAGGACTTTTACATTTCATGGTAAGTTCCTTGGAAGTGTTGCTGAGCAAAGAAACCTTGGTTTTCAGGTTGATAGTTCCTTAAAAGTAGAGACACAGGCAGATTGGATAGTAAAGAAGGCGTTTGGTGTGCTTTCCTTTGTTGGTCAGACCATCGAGGATAGATGTTGGGAGCTTATGTTGTCACTGTACAGAACATTGGTCAGGCCACGTTTGGAATATTGCATGTAATTTTGGTCTGCTTCCTATCGGAAAGATGTTGTGAAACTAGAAAAGGTGCAGAAAAGATTTACAAGGATGTTGCCAGGGTTGGAGGGTTGAGCGAAAAAGCGAGGCTGAATAAGACTGTTTTCTCTGGAGCGTCGGAGGCTAAGGGGTGACCTTATAGAAGTTTATAAAATCATGAGGGATATGGATAGGGCAAATGGGCAAGTTCTTTTCCCTGGGATTGGGGAGTCCAGAACTAGAGCGCATAGTTTTAGGGAGGGGAGGGGAAAGATATAGAAGGGACTTAAGGGGCAACCTTTTCCCGCAGAGGGTGATGCATGTACGGCATGAGCTGCCGGAGGTAAGTGATGGAGGCTGTATAATTACAGCATTTAAAATGCATCTGGATGTGTATATGAATAGGAAGGTTTTATGGGGATATGCTGGCATATGGGACAAGATTAGGTTAGGATATCTGGGCTGCATGGACAAGTTGGGCCGAAGGGTCTGTTTCCGTGCTGTACATCTGTGTCACTCTGTGAGACTCCATGGGATTCTCTCGGAGAAAGTGAGGACTGCAGATGCTGGAGATCAGAGCTGAAAATGTGTTGCTGGAAAAGCGCAGCAGGTCAGGCAGCATCCAAGGAGCAGGAGAATCGACGTTTCGGGCATGAGCCCTTCTTTAGGAATTTTTATGTATAAACTATAAACATTCCATTAGTTAAATATTGTGAAGTGTGAACCCACTGTTTTCGTCCCCAAGTTCGACCTGAGCTCCCCCCTCCCCCATCCCAGTAACTCTGTTGACAGCCTTCATGTCACATTTAAAACGAGGATCAATAGATTCGTTGTCAGTCGGGGGATGAGCAGTTACAGGAAAAGGGCAGGAAAATGCATGTGGAGAATGTCAGATCAGCCACAATCCTATTGAATGGAGAAGCAGGCTCAAGGGGTTGAATGGCATTTTCCTCTTCCTATTTCTTATGGTTCCCGAGCCCTTACTTCTGAAACAGCGTCCTGGCTTCAGTATGTGCCTTTACCGAGAGTGCTGATGTTCCCTTGTGTAATATCAACAACTTAGCCGCTGCTGAAACCTCTTGCTCCTTTGTTACCTCTCAACACAATAAGCCAATGTGTTCAGGGGAGGTGATGGCCGACTTTATTGTCACCAGACTATTCACCCAGGTAATGTTCTGGGGACCTGGGTTCAAAACCTGCCACGGCAGATGGTGGAATCTGCATTCAATATAAATCTGGAATTAAGAGTCTAACAATAAAACTGTTGTGGTTTGTCGTAAAAACGTATCTGGTTTCCTGCTGCGAAATGTGATCTGATCTGATCTACATGTGACTTCAGATCCACTGTCAGCTGATTGAATCTTCACTGCCCTTTCAGTCAATTCTGAAAACTAACCTTTTTTAACTATGATGTTGCCAGAATGATTGAAAGACGGCATAGGATGGGACTTTTTTTGACTGGCGAGTAGAAGGTTGAGGGTGGAGGTTATGGAGGTTTATGAAGTCATGAGGGATAAAGATAAGTTGAATAACCAGTGTCTTTTCCCGAAGGGTAGGGACATTTAAAATTTGGGAGTATATTTTTCAGATGAGAGGGAAAAGATTTAAAAAGGACAGAAGGGGGCAACGATTTTTACATTGAAGGTGGTTCGTGTGTAGAATGAACTGTCAGAGGAAGTGCTGGATGCAGGTCATGTTACAATATTTAAAATTATTTGGATAAGTACATATGAATCAAACACAGGCAGGTGGGTCTAATCTTCCCCCAGATATTCAAAAGGACAGCCAGTCAGAGGGGGGCAGGGCCACGCCTATCGTTGTTGTGTGGCATGTGTGACAGCTGCAACAAGACGTCGCAACTCCTGTGCTCAATGCTCTGACCAATGAAAGCAAGCATGCCAAAAGCCTTCTTCACCACCCTGCCTACCCACGACTCTATTTTCTAGAAGCTAATAACCCGCAACCCTAGATCGCTCTCAGTTCTGGTCCCCTTGGTGTTCTGACTTCTGACTTCTTCAATTCTGGATTTATGTTGAACTTGATGGGATACTTTGTCCAACTCAGCATTTGTAAACAGTATCGCTCGGAGGGATTCATTTGAAACTTTTGAGGAGGTGAGCTCAACAAGATTGAACTATTCAAAGTTACTTGGACTCTATTTTAAAGTTACATCAGGACCAGTAGTCAGAGACACGTACAGCATGGAAACAGGCACTTCGATCCAACTTGTCCATACTGACCTGATATCCTAAATTAATCTAGTCCCATTTGACAGCACCTGACCCATATACTCTGGCAGCTCATTTCATATATATACCACCCTCTGCATGAAGAAGTTGTCCATTTAATATATTTTGCCTCTTAACCGAAACCTCTCCCCTCTAGTTCTGGACTCCCCCATCCCAGGGAAAAGCCCTTGTCTATTACCCTGTCCATGCCTCTCATGATTTTGTAACCTCTATTAGGTCACTCCTCTGCCTCTGATGATCCAGTGAAAACAGTCCCAGCCTATGCAGCCTCTCCCTGTAGCTCAAATCCTCCAAACCCCTGCAACATTCCCGTAAATCGTTTCTCATAGAGTAGTCAACGTTTCAGTCCTGAAGAAGGGTTAATACCCAAAACGCTGACTACTCCACATTCTGGTGCTGCCTGGCTTGCTGTATTCTCCCAACCTCCTGCTTCGGCATGCAGTATGTAGTGGCTTAGTGTTTGCCACTGCATCCTCATAGTGCCGGGGGCCCAGGTTTGATTGCAGCCTTGGGTGACTGTATGTGAGGAGTTTGCACTTTCTCCCAGCGTCTGCGTGGGTTTTCTCTGGGTGATAATGTTTTCTTCCATACACCAAAGATGTGCATGTCTTTGGCCATGCTTACTTGCCCGTAGAGGTAGGTACATTAGGCAGAGGGAAATGGGTCTGGATGGGTTACTCTTTGGAGGGTCGGTGTGGACTTGTTGGGACAAATGGCCTGTTTTCACACTGAAGCTAATCTCATCTGCGCTACTTTTGTCACTAACGAATGACAGAGTAGACTCGACGGGCCGAATGGCTTAACTTCTGCTCCGATGGTCTTGCGGTCTTCGGTTTCTCTGGATCATTTCATTTGGCAATGAGCAGTACCAGGCTCATTGAGCAGCACTGTTCACTGAAAGCAAAGCTCAAAGTAAGGTTGAACTCCTACAATGTGGAAACAGGTCCTTCAGCCCAACACATCTGCACTGATCTTCTGAAGAGTAACCCAGTCAGATCCATTTTCCTACCCTCCCTAAATTGCACACAGACCCCAAAGGGTGGAATTATTCCTGGGTTCGTGGTGCCATGAGGCAGCAGTGCAACTCTGAGCCACCATGGGGTTGTGGTTGTGGGGTGTAGGGGATACAATTGCAGTCCAGCAGAAAACAAAACAACCCATCTACTCTCCCACTGCACCCACTGTCAGGACTGGCAGGATGTTCAGTCCTGGGGGGGTGACCCAAGGCAACGTCACCCGTGGGTTCTGATTGCTGGGAGCGTTGGTGCCCCTGCTGGTGCTTCCGCAAGTTGCAGGAAAATATGAACCTCTTCCCACACTCGGGCGAGCTGAAGGGCCGATCCCCAGTGTGGACACGCTGGTGCTTCAGCAGTGCGGAGGAATTGCTGAAGGCCTTCCCGCACTCAGGGCAGCAGAATGGCCTCCCCCCCTCCGACACCGCCCTCCGCCCCCACAACCCTCCCCCCGGGTGGATTGGTTGGTGCTTCAGCAGTGTGGAGGAGCGGGTAAAGCCCTTCCCACACCCCGGGCAGGACAACGGCTTCTCCCCGGTGTGGACGGTCTAGTTTCTTAGCAGGGCTGAGGAATTGATGAAGGCCTTCCTGCACTTAGGGCAACTGAGCGACATCTCCTCGATGTGGACCTATCAATGGGCCATCACGTCGGAAGAAAGAGCAAAGCCCTCCCTGAGCTCTGGGCAGAAGAACGGCCTCTCCTCAATGTGGACCCACTGCTGTCTCAGCAGGTGGGAAGAACTGCTGAAGGCCATCTCGCACTTGGGGCCGGAGAACAGCCTTCCCCAGTGTGGACCAACTGGTGCGTCAGCAGGGCAGAGGCCTTCCCGCACTCAGTGGAGCAGAAGGGCTTCTTCCCCTCTGTTTGCCCATAAGTGCTTCAGAACCCTTTCAAATTTCACAATGTCGTTCTGAGAGGAGGGAGACCAGAATTGCACACAATATTCCAAAAGTGGTCTAACCAATGTCCTGTACAGCCACAATATAACTTCCCAACTCCAATACCCAGTCAGAAGATTGCAAAAGCTTTCAAAACCCACAAAAAACAAACAGGAAAGAATGGAGGGAAAAATCGAATGTTTGAGAGTCAGCTTGGAAGCATCAATGAGAAATCGGCGTACTGGATTTATTGGGTACCCATTCTCCTTAAATACACTATATACGTATTTCTCTTCTGTTCTTCATAGTTTCTCTGTGCTGCAGTGTGTAGTGGCTGGTTGAAATAATGTCCTGATGCAGCTTCGTTTGTGTGTGTTGGGATGATTGCTTCTGTGGTTAAGTATTTGTTTTGTGTGTGTTGTTTTTCTGTAGATGCTAGTTTGAAGCTCCCCATTGACTGTTTGCTCTACTGTGACATCTAGGAATGGCACTTTGTTGTTGTTCTCCTTCTCTTCAAACCAGGAGCCCCCCTCAGGCCATAGTCTCACGACTTGGAACATCAATATACAGACTTGTCAAAGGCCTCCGTAGAAGGCTAAAACACCAAGTCGAAGATTCACACAACTCTATTTACTCCATCCAAGAATTCCTGAACACCAAAGACACTAAGATCGAAGAGGATGGAATAATGATGTCCTTTGACATAACAGCCCTGTTCAATCCATTAACATCAACGTAGCCAAAGAAAACTGAATACACTATTCGAACAACCAAAGACACAAACACAGCATCAACTTCATCAGCAAAGATAGCACTGTCAACTTCATGGAACTGTGCCTTACCACCCACTTCATATTCAGTAACAAGCCCGACAAACAAATCAACGAAACACCCATGGAACCATCAATATTAGCATTCCTAGCAGAAGCAATAATGCAGAGACTCGAACAAACAGCCCTTTTGATGATCCAACCCAAACTTTGGGTCCGCTACAGCAATGACACTTTTGTCATCAAAAAATGAAACAAATTAGAGGAAACCTACAACACCATCAACAATATCCTGACTGGCATAAAATTCACAAAAGAGGAGAACAACAACAAAGTGCCATTTCTACATGTCACAGTAGAGTGAACAGTCAATGGTAAATTCAAAACAGCGTCTACAGGAAAACAACGCACACGAACCAAGAACTTAACGACAGAAGCAGTCATCCCTACACATGCATACAAATCTTAATCAGGACACTCTTTCAACGAGCCACGACACACAGCTGCACCGAGGAAAGACGAATTTCAACAAATAAACGAGCCGTGTATTTCAGAAGCACGGGCAACCTATGAAACCCCTGAAAACTGCTCCCCTGACCGGGAATCGAACGCGGACCACGGCGGTGAAAGCGCCGAATCCTAACCACTAGACCACCAGGGAGACACAGGCGCTTGCTGACAGCTCTACCAAAAGTTTCTTCCCTGCCCGGAAATCAAATCTGGGCCACGGTCGTGAGAAGGCGTTCACCTGTGTATCCAACAATGTCATTTCTTGTATCCATTGCTCCTGATGCGGTCTCCTCTACATTGGGGAGACTGGAGACTCCTCGCAGAGCCAAGTCACAGCGCTTGAGGGAACATCTCCAGGACACCGGCACCAATCAACCTCATCGCCCTCTGGCCCAACAGTTCAAACCCCTCCCACTCTGCCGAGGACATGCAGGTCCTGGGCATCCTCCATCGCCGCTCCATCACCACCCGATGCCTAGGGGATGAACGCCACATCTTCTGCTTCAGATAAAATCAACCACAAGCCATCAATGCAGACTTCTACAGTTTCCACATTTCCCCTTCCCCCCTCCTTACCTCAGTTCCAACCTTCCAGCTCAGCGCTGTCCTTATGACCTGTCCGACCTGCCAATCTCCCTTCCCACCTATCCGCTCCACCCTACTCTCTGACCTGTCACCTCCATCCCCACCCCCATTCACCTATTGTACTCTTTGCTACCTTTGGCCCAGCAACACCCGATTTATCTTTCCACCCTGGAGGCGTCCTGCCTTAATTCCTGATGAAGGCCTTTTACCCGAAACGTCGATTTTACTACTCCTCGGAAGCTGTCTGACCTGCTGTACTTTTCCAGCACCACTCTGATCTAAACTCTGTTTTCCAGCATCTGCAGTCCTCACTTTTGACTCACCAATAAACTCAGTGTGGCGATTTCACATCAACAAACTGACACAAGCAGACACAACGTCGACAGAAACACAAGCACATTACTTTACATTAAAGACATCTGTGAAATGATGTCAAGACAACTCAATCCTCTCAGCATCATGGTCGCCCACAAACCTACCAACACACTTAAACAGCGGCTAATGAACCCGAAATACCCGATACAAACAACCAGCGAACGAATATTATTTAAAAAATACCACACAAGGAAATATATACATGACCTCTGCCACACAGGTCTCTGAGGCAAGAAATGCTGGGATGAGATAATGAAGATTATTTCAGCCAAGACGAATCGGCACTGACTACACAGCCATTTAAAATCAACGCTGTCAGCCCAGGATGGAAGACCCGAAGGGATGAACAGTTTTCTTATTTCCTGAAGATTTACAAAGCTGAGACTGGGTTTTGGTGCTTGTTCCCTTTCCACTCCCAGGAGCCGCAGTGGTTGGGGCGGTGAGTTGGGGAAAGTGAAATGTGCCCGCGAAAGCGTGTGTGGCTACTTCAGCTTCCCCTCCTCTGACAGCGCTATGACTTTACTCTGATGTTCTCAGGGACACTTCCCGACGCGAGGCAGTGAAAAGAGTCTCGATCCTGCAGATCAGCAATTCAAACCATATGCCGGCTTCAGGACAATGCGAAAGATCAATTGGGGTATGTGAAGAAGCTGTGAGCTGCATTTCAAACAGGTAGGTGGAGTCAGATGCATCAACCATTGCGCCCCGTCACTGTGCGGACCTGACGCCGCCATGCTGCAGAGTTCTGACGTTAACACGGACATGCGCAGCAATGGGAACATTCACAAGAGAAACAGCCAAAGATAATCACCGTCACTGCTTCCCTTCCATAGTCCCAACTTTGTGAAGCACTATCTTTCACTGGCAAATAAAACACATTAATCCTCAGGTGCCGACTTCACTTCGATCACGACTTCACACCCCTAACTGTTCTCGTCTCATTTCCAAATACTTGGCTCATAGCCTCAAAAACTGTTCTGTGGGTATCTGATTGTTCCACCCTGTCAGGCAGTGGGTTGCAGATTCCCGACCAGGCCCAATGTGATTGAAATATTTCAACTCCTCCACTGAGTTGCATCTTTAAAAAAATCGTGGAGCAATCTCCCTGTCCTTTTTACGACATTTCTCAACTGTAGTCGGCAGGGTTCACACCTGGGTGGGGAAAGCGCAATGGATTTCATCTCCATCGCACTCACCAATCGGCCCACCAATACAGAACCACACTGACAGCTTCATTTCCCAGGTCTCTCTGCCTGTGGAGCTGAGAAAGAGGGAATCATTGCAGAGTTTGATTGAATCCAATCACTTCACAAGATTCGAAATGGTTAAATATCTGCAAATGGCGGGTCTGGGTGTTTCATCACGAAAGATGACGTGGACCTAGTCAGCAGATTACCACCCTGGGCGGGGAGCCCCACAGGATCTCTACGCCAACACGTTAACTGTTCGGCCACAACTACACGCCCAAAGTTGTGGTCTAAACTTTCTCATGGAATACTTCTAACAGGAAAGGTGAGTATTGGGATTGTCCTGCCGCGCCATAACCCCAACGGTTCCTGTTCCCCTGGATTTGATTAGGACAAGGAGGCTGATGGGAGATCGAATTGAACTAAACACATTGATGAGAGATAGAGCGGGTGGGAAGGATCCATTCCCATGCGTAGAGAGATTAATAATCAGGGCCGAAAATAAGGAGCCACTTCAAGAAGTTTGGGGTTCATTCAGCAAAGCTAATGTAGAACTGTTCACAGAAAATTGTGATGAAAATCTCTCGAGTTATTTTGATGAGAAGTGTTGATGATGCTAATACAATCGATAGGATGAACGTAGATTGGTAAATGTATTTGGTGACAGTTCTGTTCTAGCCCCGTGAGCGAAACCTGGATCTGAAGGAGTAGAAGGGACATTAACAACATCGATCTGAAATTGGACACGTGACAATAAACATCCATCATGAACAGTTGGCTTTTGAACTGGAGAAGGTTTCTCGTGAAATTAGCTTGAGGCTTGAGGTATGCAAGGTCAAGATAATTTAGGTAAAACACGGAAACGCTATCCTCATTAGCAGACAGTGAAAGGATTACAAGACACAAATTAAACATTTTCGACAAGTGATACAGGGGACTGGGAAGATAAGTATTATAAACTGTGAACAGCAAAGTTCTGGAGCACAACACTTACATTCAAAGACCGAAAACATCCAGGTCCTGATTAATCAGATTGCATTGTGGTGCTTTTTTTGCAAAACATCCACTTGCAATGTCCAACAAAAGAGTGGCAAAACCCATCCCTGTCAGCCCAGGATAGAAAATCCGAAGGGATGAACGTTTGCTGATTTTCTGAAGATTCACAGAGCTTAGACTGGGTTTTGGTGATTGTTTCTTTTCCACTTCCAGGAGCCGCAGTGGTTGAGGCGTTGAGTTGGGGAGAATAAAATGTGCCCGTGAGCTGCATGTGGGGCTATTTCAGCTTCCCCTCATCTGACTGCGCTGTGAGTTGACTCCGATGTTCTCAGGGACATTTACTGACGCGAGACAGTGAAAGGATTCTCATTCCCGCAGATCGGGAATTCAAACCGTATGCCGGCTTCAGGACAATGAGAAGATTAATTGGGGTGTGTGAAGAAGCTGTGAGCTGCATTTCAAACAGGTAGGTGGAGTCAGATGCATCATCCATTGCGCCCCCGGCCCTGTGCGTATCTAACGCCACCATGCTTCAGAGTTCTGACGTTAACACGGACATGCGCAGCAATGGGTTCATTCACAAGGTGAACAACCAAAGATAATCACCATCACTGATTCCCTTCCACAGGCCCAACTTTGTGAAGCAGTATCTTTCACTGGCAAAGGAAACACCCTTGTCCTCAGGTGCCTGCTTCATTTCGATCACGATTTCAAGCACCTCACTGTTCTCGTGTCATTTCCAAACACTTTGCTCATAGCCTCAAAAGAAGCTCTGCGGGTATCGGCTTGCTCCACCCGAACACGCAGTGGGTTGCAGATTCACACCAGTCCCAATTTGAGTGAAATATTTTTCCCCCTCCACTGATTTGAATCTTAAAGAAGAAGCCGGGGAGCAAGCTCCCTTTCTTTTCGACGGCATTCCTCATTTTGTACTCGGAAGGGTTCACACCTGCGTGGGGAAACCGCAATGGATTTCATGTACATCGCATTAACCACTCGGCCCACGAATACAGAACCACACTGACAGCTTGACTTCCCAGGTCTGTCTGCCTGTGGAGCTGAGAACGAGTGAATCATCGCAGAGTTTGTTTGAATCCAATCACTTCACAGTGATTCGAAAGGGTTAAATATCTGCACATGGTGTTTGCAGATATTTCGGTGCTTCACCCCAAAAGATGAAATGAACTTTCAGTTAGAAATTGCAGGAGGAACTCAGCAGGTCAGGCAACATCTGTGGAAAGAGAATCAGAGGCAACATTTCAAAATTCTGTTTTCTCCGACAGGGACTGTGAAACCTGCCGAGTTTCTCTTTTGGTCTGGTCTTCTCAGCAGACGCAGTTCCTTCCGTGAGACATTAATTCAATTCCGAAACCCCTTTATGGAGAAGAATTCCGTTCGGGGAGCATTTTCCTGACCCCATGAAAAGCGCACAGCATCGAAGCCAATGAAGGGCAGCGAACACACCGCCCCTGGGTGGGCTCGAACCACCAACCTTTCGGTTAACAGCCGAACGCGCTGACCAATTGCGCCACAGAGACAGTCGCAGACGTGGGCTGCACCATCGCTTAATGATTTTATAATTCTGCCTCCCCTCCAGGAATTACAATTGTCGTCTATCAGTTTTACTTTTCCATAATCAAGCCTGGGAGATGTGTTGTGGAGATACCGGGGACAGTCTGCAGACACATCCATGTCACGAGGAACTAGCTTTCTTACTCCGGGGCCGGCGCCCTTCCAGCCTTTCAGTGTTTTGCCTGTTCCCGAGTTCTCTCATTGGCTCGCAGGGGAGAAGGGGTTTGAATTCCTGATGTTCAGGAACGACAATTCTTTCAATGTCTCAGATCAGTTCATGTGCCGAGAACATCAGAGTCAACCTCCCGGCCTCTTCAACAAGGGGACGGTGTCTGGATTGTCTCTGCTCAATCGGAGCGGTCATCTTTCATTCTCCTCTAAATCCGCTGCCCAAAGTGTTTCTAAAGGTTCACAAAGCTGGAGACTGGGATTTCTGTTTTGCTTCATGAACATTTGAACATTTTTCCATTTCCTAACTGACAATATTTTGCCAAAATCTCTTCCAATTGTACGCCTTGCCTCATGTCCAGGAAAGAGGAATTTCCATTTTGGGGAGCCATTCCCAAGGTGGAGAATGTTCGCTTTGGAGCAAAGAAGGATAACTGGAGATTTCCTGGGGCTGTTGGTCATGATGGGAGAAGAAGCGGTGTGAATGGGCAGATTAATGATCAGAAGAACCAATTGCCACTGACCAGAGTCAGTTACCAGAGGACAGGGATTGAAGTTCTTGAATGAAAAGCAGCACTTGTGCCTAATAAACACAGAGAATACTGCAGAAAGCCAACGGGTCGAGCAGCATCTGTGGAAAGGGAAACAGAGCTGACGTTGTGAGTCTGGTACGTTGTTTGTTCAGAACCCGAGTTTCCTGCATGGCAATCAATTCCCATACATGAGAAAACGGGTCTTTATTGAGACGGGTTTTGTGAAGTTTGAGCGATAATGCCACCAACAGGAAGTCATTTAAAATCGCCAGCGCAGAAAGCATAGCCAGCAGGTTACCACCCTGGGCGGGGGAGCCCCAAAGGATCTCTACGCCAACACCTTAAGTGTTCGGCCACAACTACACGCCCAAAGTTGTGGTCTAAACTTTCTCATGGAATAGTTCTAACAGGAAAGGTGAGTATTTGGATTGTCCTGTCCGCGCCATAGCCCCAACGGTTCCTGTTGCCCTGGATTTGATCAGGACAGAGGAGGCTGATGGGAGATCGAATTGAACTAAACACATTGATGAGAGATAGAGCGGCTGGGAAGGATCCATTCCCATGCGTAGAGAGATTAATAATCAGGGCCGAAAATAAGGAGCCACTTCAAGAAATTTGGGGTTCATTCAGCAAAGCTAATGTATGACTGTTCACAGAAAATTGTGATGAAAATCTCTCGAGTTATTTTGATTAGAAGTGTTGATGATGCTAATACAATCGATAGGATGAACGTAGATTGGTAAATGTATTTGGTGACAGTTCTGTTCTAGCCCTGTGAGCGAAACCTGGATCTGAAGGAGTATAAGGGACATTAAAAACATCGATCTGAAATTGGACACGTGACAAGGAACAGAGCCATCATGAACAGTTGGCTTTTGAACTGGAGAAGGTTTCTCGTGAAATTAGCTTGAGGCTTGAGGTATGCAAGGTCAAGATAATTTAGGTAAAACACGGAAACGCTATCCTCATTAGCAGACAGTGAAAGGTTTACAAGACACAAATTAAACATTTTCGACAAGTGATACAGGGGACTGGGAAGATAAGTATTATAAACTGTGAACAGCAAAGTTCTGGAGCACAACACTTACATTCAAAGACCGAACACATCCAGGTCCTGATTAATCAGATTGCATTGTGGTGCTTTTTTTGCAAAACATCCACTTGCAATGTCCTACAAAAGAGTGACAAAACCCATCCCTGTCAGCCCAGGATAGAAAATCCGAAGGGATGAACGTTTGCTGATTTTCTGAAGATTCACAGAGCTTAGACTGGGTTTTGGTGATTGTTTCTTTTCCACTCCCAGGAGCCGCAGTGGTTGAGGCGTTGAGTTGGGGAGAATAAAATGTGCCCGTGAGCAGCATGTGGGACTATTTCAGCTTCCCCTCATCTGACTGCGCTGTGAGTTGACTCAGATGTTCTCAGGGACATTTACTGACGCGAGACAGTGAAAGGATTCTCATTCCCGCAGATCTGGAATTCAAACCGTGTGCCGGCTTCAGGACAATGAGAAAGATTAATTGGAGTGTGTGAAGAAACTTTGAGCTGCATTTCAAACAGGTAGGTGGAGTCAGATGCATCATCCATGGCGCCCCGGGCCTGTGCGTATCTCACGCCACCATGCTGCAGAGTTCTGACATTAACACGGACATGCGCAGCAATGGGAACATTCACGATGTGAACAACCAAAAATAATCACCGTCACTGATTCCCTTCCACAGGCCCAACTTTGTGAAGCAGTATCTTTCACTGGCAAAGGAAACACCCTTGTCCTCAGGTGCCTGCTTCATTTCGATCACGATTTCAAGCACCTCACTGTTCTAGTCTCATTTCCAAACACTTTGCTCATAGCCTCAAAAGAAGCTCTGCGGGTATCTGCTTGTTCCACCCGAACAGGCAGTGGGTTGCAGATTCCCACCAGTCCCAATTTGAGTGAAATCGTTTTCCCCCTCCACTTATTTGAATCTTAAAGAAGAAGCCGGGGAGCAAGCTCCCTTTCTTTTCGACGACATTTCTCATTTTGTACTCGGAAGGGTTCACACCTGCGTGGGGAAACCGCAATGGATTTCAAGTCCATCGCATTAACCACTCGGCCCACGAATACAGAACCACACTGACAGCTTAACTTCCCATGTCTGTCTGCCAATGGAGCTGAGAAAGAGTGAATCATCGCAGAGTTTGTTTGAATCCAATCACTTCACAGTGATTCGAAAGGGTTTAATATCTGCACATGATGTTTGCAGATATTTCGGTGTTTCACCCCAAAAGATGAAATTAAGTTTCAGTTAGAAATTGCAGGAGGAACTCAGCAGGTCAGGCAACATCTGTGGAAAGAGAATCAGAGGCAACATTTCAAAATTGTGTTTTCTCCGACAAGGACTGTGAAACCTGCCGAGTTTCTCTTTTGGTCTCGTCTTCTCAGCAGACGCAGTCCCTTCCGTTAGACATTAATTCAATTCAGAAACCTCTGTGTGGAGAAGATTTCCGTTTGGGGAACATTTTCCTGACCCCAAGAAAAGCGCACTGCTTCGCAGCCAAAGAACGGCTGTGAACACACCGCCCCTGGGTGGGCTCGAACCACCAACCTTTCGGTTAACAGCCGAACGCGCTGACCAATTGCGCCACAGAGACAGTCGCAGATGTGGGCTGCACCATCGCTTAATGATTTTGTAATTCTGCCTCCCCGCCGAGAATTACAATTGTCGCCTATCAGTTTTACTTTTCCATAATCAAGCCTGGGAGATGTGTTGTGGAGATACCGGGGACAGTCTGCAGACACATCCATGTCACGAGGAACTAGCTTTCTTACTCCGGGGCCGGCGCCCTTCCAGCCTTTCAGTGTTTTGCCTGTTCCCGAGTTCTCTCATTGGCTCGCAGGGGAGAAGGGGTTTGAATTCCTGATGTTCAGGAACGACAATGCTTTCAATGTCTCAGATCAGTTCATGTGCAGAGAACATCAGAGTCAACCTCCCGGCCTCTTCAACAAGGGGACGGTGTCTGGACTGTCTCTGCTCAATCGGAGCGGTCATCTTTCATTCTCCTTTAAATCCACTTCCGAAAGTGTTTCGAAAGGTTCACAAAGCTGGAGACTGGGATTTCTGCTTTGCTTCATGAACATTTGCACATTTTTTCCATATCCTAACTGACAATATTTTGCCAAATTCTCTTCCCTTGCCTCATGTCCAGGGATGAGGAATTTCCATTCTGGGAAGACATTCCCAAGGTTGAGAATGTTCGCTTTGGAGCAAAGAAGGATAACTGGAGATTTCCTGGGGCTGTTGGTCATGATGGGAGAAGAAGCGGTGGGAATGGGCAGATGAATGATCAGAAGAACCAATTGCCACTGACCAGAGTCAGTTACCTGAGGACAGGGATTGAAGTTCTTGAATGAAAAGCAGCACTTGTGCCTAATAAACACAGAGAATACTGCAGAAAGCCAACAGGTCGAGCAGCATCTGTGGAAAGGGGAATAGAACTGACGTTGTGAGTCTGATACGTTGTTTGTTCAGAACCCGAGTTTCCTGCATGGCAATCAATTCCCAGACATGAGAAAACGGGTCTTTATTGAGACGGGTTTTGTGAAGTTTGAGCGATAATGCAACCAACAGGAAGTCATTTAAAATCGCCAGCGAAGAAAGCATAGCCAGCAGGTTAGCACCCTGGGCGGGGAGCCCCAAAGGATCTCTACGCCAACACCTTAAGTGTTCGGCCACAACTACACGCCCAAAGTTGTGCTCTAAACTTTCTCATGGAATACTTCTAACAGGAAAGGTGAGTATTGGGATTGTCCTGTCCGCGCCATAGCCCCAACGGTTCCTGTTCCCCTGGATTTGATCAGGACAGAGGAGGCTGATGGGAGATCGAATTGAACTACACACATTGATGAGCGATAGAGCGGCTGGGAAGGATCCATTCCCATGCGTAGAGAGATTAATAATCAGGGCCGAAAATAAGGAGCCACTTCAAGAAATTTGGGGTTCATTCAGCAAAGCTAATGTATGACTGTTCACAGAAAATTGTCCTGAAAGTCTCTCGAGTTATTTTGATGAGAAGTGTTGGTGATGCTAATACAATCGATAGGATGAACGGAGATTGGTAAATGTATTTGGTAACAGTCCTCGTTATAGCATCGCCCTCTTGTTTAATTGATTCGACCTTCCTCATCTCTATGTACCGGAATTGCTCCCCAGCCTATGTCGCAACTCTGTAACAAAATGCGTCAAAATTACTTAGTAAAGCCTGAGTACCAGATCAAGTCACAATGCAGTGGTTCCATGAGCATTGAAAGTAACATAAAACGTACCATTGGCAACGATTGCTCTGAGATAATCTGGGTGACGAAGTTTCTTAATTTCTTTCCTCGAAATGAATCACATCTTACTCATGTCAGTGTTCTTTAATATGGACTGGTATTAATTCCCATAGCACTTGACCGTTCAAATTCTGTCATTGAGCCATTTATTGGCCTCGATGCATGAGTAGAATTTGTCAATTTTCAAGTGCCACCGTTAAGCCACAACTACAAACTTGTCTCCCGTTCACTCTCAGCTTTCCCTCATAACCGAGCAACGTAACAGGACGAAAACGAACGGGAGTAAAACTCAGTTTGAATATGATTCGATTGCCAGTTGTAGAAAGAGCGAATTTTCCACACAAAAAACAAAGTTTCACGGGAACATTGCACAATATGGATGTCAAACTAGGACTTCAGAATAAAAATCTTTTGTTCTACTACTGAGGTATTCGAACATATAGTCAGGGTGTGACCAGTTCTTTTATCAGGGCAAAATAACTTTTTAAAATTTACGAAAATACATACATTTATCAGCAGAAGTCCACAGCTCCAATGCTTTCTGCTCAAAACTCAGGAAAATCATTAAGATTCCACTTCCTTTTTGCTTCTTTCTTCACGCTAACATCCAGTTTCTTCAGTTTCTATTCTTGAATGTAAAGTTGTTTGTCTTTTTTTTGCCTTTTTTTGAAAGCAAATTCGCTTCAATATCAACAAACCTGACAGGCAAACCTGACACACAAGCAGCCACTCGCTGCCACATATCCCCAATTCTCACTTTCAGATTTGCAAAGGTCAATAAAATAAAGGAAGTAAGCAGTTGAGCACGTTTAGAAAGTTGATGACTGACTTTTATGGGTGACTCGCTTGGGCCTTTGCCAACGCTGCTCGCAGGTTTCGTGATCAGGCCATAATCTCCCTCAGTTTTGCTGAGCCTGTGCTCGGTTCATTGGGAGATTAGGCCCGGGTTGCAGTCGACCCCGACTTAAGTTGCATTGTTGCTTTTCACTGGCAGCAGAAGATTGGACATTATAGGACCAGAACATTACTGCTTTTCTATTTTTTCTTGTGTCGTACCATCTGGGACTGAGAAAAGCGAATCATTATCGGGAAACCAAGAACATTACATTTCGAAAGATACAAATGCAGGAATTCAATCAGTTATCTGTTCTGTGACTGTGTTTGTCCGAATATTGGTATAAGATGCCTGGGTGTGCCTGTATTCGATATTTCAAGAACAAATAACTGGAGAATATTTTCTTGCAGATTGTGTCCCCAATAACAGGCTGGAAATGTGCAACAAGGAAACGTTTAAGATTATAGGAACATAGGAATATGAGTAGGCCATTTAGCCCCTCAAGTGTGATCCAACGTTCAAAGAAATCATGGCTGATCAGAGGCCTAACTCCATTTATCTGTCTTTGGCCCATGTCCCTTAATACCTTTCCTGAACAAAAAAAATCTGTTTCGGATTTAAAACTGACAAATAAACTGTACCCACTGCCGTTTATGTAGGATATTTCCAACATCTGACAAACTCAATGTGTAGAAGTGCTTCTGAACATGTACCCTGAAAAGTCTCGCCCTAATTCTATAATTTTGCTCCATTTCGACTTCCAACTATTTTGGTGAACAGCCGGACTTCCTGACTAAATGCACCAAAGAGTCTGAGATGTAAAAAAAAACAGTAAGATCACGAAACCGGAGTGTTAGCGAATTCCAGCTTCAAACTACAATTACTGAAATAGCAATTGTCCTTTATCAGTGTGACTTTAACAAAATAAAGGCTGGGACATTCATTGTAAACAGTCTGACCACAGACACTGCAGACACGCTCATGTCACAGAAACCACCCCTGTGTGGGGATACAAACAGAGTGGTATGTCAGCCTGTCAGCAATTTCGTTCGTTTCACTTGCATTGTCACTTTTGTCTCGCTTTAGAAACACGAACTGACTGAGCGAAATACAGTCTTTCTCAGCCGTAATCATACGGTGCTTTTATAGCACTATCAATACTTTAAGTATTGGTCGAGTAATTCGGGAACGTGGTAAGAAGCCGATGGCTCTCACCGTGTTCAAACTTTACCAAATGTCTGCAGAAATCATTAGCCAACATCGGGAAAAAGTGCTTCCAGACATTCCTGAGGAATTTCGGTTTGATCGGCCTTGAACTTCAGTGGAAGGAAGGGAAGCCCCGATGCAGGGTCTGCCTGACCCTCTTTAAAAAACTGTCACCAGAAATTCCAGCCGCAACACGACGTCATAGGACATGTGCAGTGATGGCCTGCAGCTATTGTGACGTAATAATGATGCTGGCCCCTGGACATGAATATGTATTCGGCATGGGTCACGTGGTACTGAATCCAAAAAAATAGTTTTCAGAACATCTGCTTCTCATTCTGTCTCCCAGGACCCGGGCGGGTCTCCACTGTCGGATAATTACGCCATTCTGTTTTTAAATTTGGCTCGAACACCCGAGTGGCCAGGGACAAGCATTACCCTCCTCAACAAAGGGGACAGAGATCAGAAGAACACCACCCTGAACTCCACAAGTGTGTAACCTCAACTTTCGACATTGGGCCAGTATATCATTGTGATGATATTCAGTTCACATTTTCAAATATTTGTTGGGGTAGCAGGTGAGGAGGGAAAGCTGCAAAAAATGCCACGCGGCAGCCTTTCCAGACAAGTTTTCAGCTTTTCATCTGGTGTGTGACATACACGTTCGAGATTGATGTCAAAAGATCTTCACTACTCTCGTGAAATATGCTGTTGCGAAGATGTATCGCTGTTGTGCAAATATTAACGTTGTCTAAATTCCAACATTCTGCTTTTCGAACTGTGATTTCGCTCAGAATTACATAATTTCAAGAATCACCATGTTCAAACGTAAACACAGTGCCCACAGAAAGAATCAGCCATCCCAATGCTTCCCGATGCTGGGCCGCCTGATCCGAAGGGAGGTTTCTTTGATAAACTGTGTCCAAGCATTCCGGCCGCACGTCATCGGACATGCACGATGATGGCATGCAGGTATTGTGACACAATAATGATGCAGGCCCCTGGAACATGAATATGAATTAGCCTTGGGTCACGTGGTAGTGAATCATTCAAACGAATGTTATTCCATGTCCAGGGATCTATTGGAGGGATGAGGTAAATGGGCAAGAGTTACACCTGGGGTTCACTCTTCCTTCACTCCCATCACCCGCCCATAGCCCCATGACACTTTGTCCTGCAACAGCCGAAATTGGAACACCTGTCCGTTTCCCCCACCCTCCTCAGTATTCAAGGGCCCGAACATACCTTCGACGTGAAGCAACAGTTTACCTGCACATTCTACAGCCAAGACTACTGCATTCGCTGCTCACAATGTCGTCTCGTCATCATTGGAGAAACGAAGCGGGTGACTGCTTTGCAGAACATCTAGGTTCTGCCCGCAAAAAGGCCCTGAGCTTCCAGTTGCCTGCCACTTCAGCACACCACCCTGTTCCCTGTCCAGCATCTCTGTCTCAGGCTTGCTGCAGTGTTCCAGCAGAACAATTTTACACTTGGGGACACTACAGCCGTCCTCAATATTGAATTCAATAATTTTAGAGCCTGAACTTCCCCACATCTTAGCACCCTACCACGCACACAAGGCCTTGTTGTCACGTAATCTGCCAGTACACACCACCTATTATTAGCCCTTAACAGTTTCCTTTAACAGCTATTCACCCTCCCAGACAGATCGCTATCAACTCCTTTGTCTGTCCAACCCTTGTCTCACTTTGGGCTCTATCCCTATCTACCATTTACTCCGCCGCCTTCCTCCCACCCTCCCATCTGCATAGTAACCGACATTTTCCTAATCATCACCAGCTCTGTGGAAGGGTCACCGGATTCTTCTTCACAGAAGCTGCCAGACCTGCTGAGCTTTTCGAGCAACTACTGTTTTTGTTTCTGATATACAGCATCCGCAGTTTTTATTCAGAAAGAGTTGCAAATTGGTTCGAGAGACAGAGTGAGAGAGTGAGTGAGACAGAACAGCCATGAACCGTTGTCCTCCGTTCTCAATCATAACGTAAAATCATTGCAGTACGATCACTTCCCTCAACCCCGCGTCGTGTTGGCTTGTGACGCAACGGGAGCGCGTTCAAATCAAATCAGGCTCAGTGGGGCGCAATTTCTGCTGCTTCAAATCAAGAAGTTAGATCTCACGCTGCTGGTGTCGAGGCTATGTAAACATAACCTTTGACTAAATTGCCACCTTATGTTGGTCCAACTGTCAGTTCACTCAGAATCACAGAATGTGTCACAGCCCACCTTTGCTCTGCTGCTTCTCCAAAATGAGCAATGTACCTTTATTCGTATCGTAATCTTGCCTTCTCCCTGTAAATCTCCGCATTGTTACTTTGACCATGACCACCCCGAAATCCCTTTTGTGTCCATTGAATCTGCCTCTCTGTCACTGTCAGGCAGCCTTTCCTGATCCCAACCACTCCCTCTGTGAAAACGTTCTACTTCATATCCGTTCTCCCCGTGTCTGCGTGGGTTTCCTCCGGGTGCTCCGGTTTCCTCCCACAGTCCAAAGATGTGCAGGTCAGGTGAATTGGCCATGCTAAATTGCCTGTCGTGTTAGGTAAGGGGTAAATGTAGGGGTATGGGTGGGTGGCGCTTCGGCGGGTCGGTGTGGACTTGTTGGGCCGAAGGGCCTGTTTCCACGCTGTAATCTAATCTAATCTAATCTTAATATCACTTTTCCTACTCTTCCCAATGACTTTTAGTCTCTTCCTATTTGCTTTCGATCCTTTCAGGCGTGGGAGCATTTTCACCAAAGCGGGAATCATACGCCTAGACCACCATACCATACACGATGGGCCCTCTCACCTCCTGAAGCAGCTGGGACTTGCTCACTGTGGAATACATTCTACATTCCTCGAGGAATTATATGCAGCGAGAGTTTCCAGAACATCTGCTTCTCATTCCGTCTCCCAGGACCCGGGCTATTTCCATTGGTGGATAATTACATCATTCTGTTTCTGAATTGTTCTCTCACACCCGAACGGACAGGTACAAGCATTATCCTCCACAACAAAGGGAACAGAGAACAGGAGAGCACCACATGTGCGTCACTCAACTTCCTATGTTGGGCCAGTATATCAGTGTGAGACATTTAGTTCGCATCTTCAAAGGCAAGATACAGAACATAGCACCAGTGTAGGGGAAAGCTGCTGAAGGAAACATCGAGAGGAGAGTCGAGGATGGCTTCGACCCATCGACTCCAAGATTAGTTGTGAATTTCACTGTTTGTTAATATTCCCAGATGCACTCCGATGTTCAGCGATACACGAATTCAAACAGCAAAGGCGGTAACTGTGCAGGTTCTCTCTCCCTCTCTCTGTCTCCTGCACTGTCCTCGCCATGTGCTTCCTTTGTCTGCTCTTCTCCCTTTTAAAACAGCTGTTGTTTTGTCTTTTTTTTTCCAAAGTTCCAAAACAATGCAACAGCATATAAAATAGGAATTACTGCTTCTGGAATTCGAGGAAATCACCTCCAACACCTAAAATACCTCAAAAAAAAGAGCAGCTCTTACAACCAGAAATTTTTCCCATCCTCCATCTTGGATTACCCAGAATCCGGTTCCCCATGGGAGATTGATTAGCAAGGTTAGATCTCATGGAATACAGGGAGAACTAGCCATTTGGATACAGAACTGGTTCAAAGGTAGAAGACAGAGGGTGGTGGTGGAAGCTTGTTTTTCAGACTGGAGGTCTGTGACCAGTGGAGTGCCACAAGGATCGGTGTTGGGCCCTCTACTTTTTGTCATTTACAGAAATGATTTGGATGCGAGCATAAGAGGTAGAGTTAGTAAGTTTGCAGATGACACCAAAATTAGAGGTGTAGTGGACAGCGAAGAGGGTTACCTCAGATTACAACAGGATCTGGGCCAGATGCGTCAATGAGCTGAGGAGTGGCAGGTGGAGTTTAATTCAGATAAATGCGAGGTGCTGCATTTTGGGAAAGCAAATCTTAGCAGGGCTCATACACTTAATGGTAAGGTCCTAGGGAGTGTTGCTGAACAAAGAGACCTTGGAGTGCAGGTTCATAGCTCCTTGAAAGTGGAGTCACAGGTAGAAAGGATAGTGAAGAAGGAGTTTGGTATGCTTTCCTTTATTGGTCAGAGTACTGAGTACAGCAGTTGCGAGGTCATGTTGCGGCTCTACAGGGCATTGGTTAAGCCACTGTTGGAATATTGTATGCAATTCTGGTCTCCTTCCTATCGGAAAGATGTTGTGAAACTTGAAAGGGTTCAGAAAAGATTTACAAGGATGTTGCCAGGGTTGGAGAATCTAAGCTATAGGGAGAAGCTGAACAGGCTGGGGCTGTTTTCCCTGGAGCGTCGGAGGCTGAGGGGTGATCTTATAGAGGTTTACAAAATTATGAGGGGCATAGGTAGGATAAATAGACAGTCTTTCCCTGGGGTCGGGGAGTCCAGAACTAGAGGGCAAAGGTTGAGGGTGAGAGGGGAAGGACATAAAAGAGACCTAAGAGGCAACTTTTTCACACAGGGGGTGGTACGTGTATGGAATGAGCTGCCAGAGGATGTGATGGAGGCTGGTACAATTGCAACATTTAAGAGGCATTTGGATTGGTATGTAAATAGGAAGGGTTTGGAGGGATATGGGCCGGGTGCTGGCAGGTGGGACGAGATTGAGTTGGGATATCTGGTCGGCATGGACGGGTTTGACCAAAAGGTCTGTTTCCATGCTGTACATCTCTATGACTCTATGACTTCTGGGTTATGGGCCCAGCACGCTCCCGCTATGCCACTCTGTTCTGCTCCATGGCAGTTTTTTCCAGAGAAGTATTCAGCTTTTCATCTGTACTGTAGCATGCACGTTCGAGATTGATGTCAAAAGATCTTCACTGTTGTCGTGTAATATGTTGTTGCGCAGACATAACGACGTTGTGCAAATTTAACTTTGTCTAAATTCCCACATTCTACTTTTCGAACTGTGATTTCGCTCAGAATCACACAATTTCAAAAATCACCATGTTCAAACGTAAACACAGTGCTCACAGAAAGAATTAGCCAACATCCGGAAGAAATTCTTCCAAACGTACCTGGGGAATTTCGGTTTGATGAGTTTCGAAATTTAAGTAGAAGGACGGGAAGTTTGCCTCGAGGTTGTTTAATGTGGAGATGTGTCCCACATGTAAACTGATAGTGGTTGGCCATCCCATGTTTCCCGATGCAGGGCTGCCTGACCCACAGGGATGTTTCTTTGATAAACTCTCCCGAAGACTTCCAGCCGCTTCATGACTTCATGGCACACGAGATTGGGAAGGCAGAATTGCGGGAGATGGATCGGACCCGGTTGAAACAAAGTGCAGACTGGGTGACTGCTTCACAGAGCATCCATATTGTGTTCGCCAGAAAGATGGATTGTTATTCCCAATCGGTGATAACAAGTAGACAACAATTACATCAGGCAGCACTTGCTTTGCAATATCGTGCTCATAGATCTCACTTCCAGTTGAGCAAAGATCACTCAACTCCGGATCTCTTCATGGTCCTGGCACAAACATGGGGCAAACAGCTGAATTCCCGAGCTCTTAGCGATTATCCTCTACATTTACGTCCTATTTGACAGACTACTTTCTCAAGGAATCATAAACCTCGAGTCAATGGGCATCATAAAATATTTTTATCTCTGCCATAGTGGGTATTTACAAATATCAAGCCTTCTGACCGGAGTAGATCATAACAAGGTGACTTTATTTAAGCTTGTACCACTTATGTGTGGTAGAATTCCGTAAGCCGAGCTTGGAGACGCTCTGCCATTTTCAGTGCAGACTGCATATTAGTGCACATTCTGTCTCAATAGTTGCATGCAATATTGGTGTAAAATAAAGTTTTTGTTCAAAGTTTGTGAGAAGATTTGTAGCTCGGGTACTCGTTGTTGTGGTTCTGTTCGCCGAGCTGGGAATTTGTGTTGCAGACGTTTCGTCCCCTGTCTAGGTGACAATCTCAGCGCTTGGGAGCCTCCTGTGAAGCGCTTCTGTGATGTTTCCTCCGGCATTTATAGTGGTTTGTCTCTGCCACTTCCGGTTGTCAGTTCCAGCTGTCCGCTGCAGTGGCCAGTATATAGGGTCCAGGTCGATGTGTTTGTTGATTGAATCTGTGAATGAATGCCATGCCTCTAGGCATTCCCTGGCTGTTCTCTGTTTGGCTTGTCCTATAATAGTAGTATTGTCCCAGTCGAACAATGTTGCTTTTCATCTGCGTGTGTGGCTACTAAGGATAGCTGGTCGTGTCGTTTCGTGACGAGTTGGCGTTCATGGATACGGATCGTTAGTTGTCTTCCTGTTTGTTATATGTAGTGATTTGTGCAGTCATTGCATGGGAATTTGTACACTATGTGGTTTTGCTCATGCTGGATATCGAGTCCTTTGGCCTGGTGAGATGTTGTCTGAGAATGGCTGTTGGTTTGTGTGCTGTTTCTGAGTCCGAGTGGTCACAGTAGTCTGGCTGTCAATTCAGAAATGTTCTTGATGTCTGGTAACGTGGCTAGTCCTTTGGGTTGTGGCATGTCCCTCATTCCATTATCTTTCCCTTAGGTACCTGTTGATGAACTTGTGGGGGTATCCGTTTTTGGCGAATACATTGTAGAGGTGTTCTCCTTCCTCTTTTTGCAGTTCTGGGGTCCTGCAGTGTGTTGTGGCCCCTTTGAACAGGGTCTTGATGCAACTTCTTTGTGTGCGTTGGGGTGGTTGCTTTCGTAGTTCAGGACTTGGTCTGTGTGTATGGTTTTCCTGTATGCCTTTGTGGTGAATTCTCCGTTCGGTGTTCTCTGTACCATCACGTCTAGGAATGGGAAATGGTTGGATGACACCTTTGTAATAATTAAAAACACAGAAATAGAAAACACACACCGGATCATCAACGCCACACTCACAGGAATCAGATTCACTGGAGAGGAAGAAAAGGACAACATACTTTTATGCATTTCAAGACCTCCTCCTCTGTAATGTGGACCTTTTCCAACATGTCACCATCTATTTCCCCACATTCTATCTCTTCCATGCCCTTCTCCACGGTAAAAACTGATGCATCTCCTCCATTTACTGCAGCTCCACACAAAAGCCGCCTTGCTGATCCTTGAGGGGCCCTATTTTCTCCCTTTTTACCTTTTGTCCTTAATGTATTTATAAAAAACTTTTGGATTCTCCTTAACACTATTTGCCAAAGCTATCTCATGTCAGCTTTTTTCCCTCATGATTTCTCTCTTAAGTATGCTCGGACTGCCTTCATACTCTAAGGATTCATTCGATCTCTGTCTATACCTGACATATGCTTCATTGTTTTTCTTAACCAAAATCTCATTTTCTCCAGTCATCCAGCATTCCCTACACCTTCTAGCCTTTCCTTTTACCCTAACTGGAATATACTGTGTCTGGACTCTTGTTATCTCATATTTGAAGGCTTCCCATTTTCCAGCAACCTGCGAACATCTGCCCCCAATCAGCTTTTGAAAGATCTTGCCGAATACCTGATTCTCCCACCAATTTAGAACAACTTTTAGATCTGATATATTATTTTCAATCACTATTTTAATGTTAATAGAATTGGGGTTGTTGGCCCTTAGGTTTTGCACCCTCTCCAGTAGGTGCATCCACATTGTGCATTAGAAAATTTCCTTATACACACTTAACAAATTCCTCTATTTGGCAGATAGGTAAATGGGCAGGAGTTATGTCTTGGGTCCACTCTTCCTTCATTCCCATCAACCCTAACCCCATTGCCACCCCAATAGTCCAACGGCACTTTCCCCTGCAACTACCGAATGTGTGACTCCAGACCATTTACTTAATCCCTCCTCACTATCTAAGGGACCAAACATACCTTCCAGGTGAAGCAGCACTTTACCTGCACGACCAACAACCCAGTCTACTGCATTTGCTGCTCACAATGTGGGCTCATCAACAATGGGGAACACGAAGCATAAACTGGGTGACTGCTGCACAGAACATCTACGTTCTGCCCGCAAGAAAGACCCTGAGCTTCCAGTTGCCTGCCAATTCCACACCCCACCCTATTCCCTGGCCAACATCTCTGTCTCAGGCTTGCTGTAGTGTTCCAGCAAAGCTAAGCTCCAGATGGAAGACCAACGCCTCATTTTCCACTTGGAGATCCTATAGCTCTCCGTCTTCAACATCGAGTTCAATAATGGTTTGGACCCGAACTCCCCCATGCCCTTGACACCAACCTCACCCACACGAGGCCTTGTTATCACATAGTCTGCTGTTACACACGACTTATTGTTAGCCAGGAACAGTCTCTATTAACAGTTATTCACCCTCCGACACAGATCGTTATTCACTCCTTTGTCCCTCCAATGTTCTCCCTCTGAACTTGCAGCAAACAGAGCAATGTAGACTGATATCCCTGAGCCAGCGGTTTGTCCCATCTCCAGGAACAGGGCTCTCTCTACTGGCGGATAATTAAACTATTTTGCTGTTGCGCTGACGTGGGGAGACTGTGTAAATATAAACTTTTTCTCAATACCCACCTTCCGTTGGTCGAACTGTGAGTTCACTCTGTATCACAACACGTGTGACAGCGCATTTGGAGGCCCACCTTAGCTCTGCTGGTTCTACACAGCAAGTAAATGAGAGTCTCCATTCGTATCATTCCCTTGCCTTCTCCCTGTAAATCTACGCATTGTTACTTTGATCATGTCCACCGAATTCCCTTTTGTGTTCTTGAATCTGCCTCCTTCTCACGGTCAGACAGTGATTTACGGATCCGAACCACTCCCTGTGCGAAAATGTTCTTCCTCATGTCACTTATTTTCCAAATGCCTTGAAATCTCTGCCAATTTTTTGGGAAATTGAAAGGATTCTCATTCCTGCATATGAGGATGAATTGATTAACTTTCTAACGCAAAGGACTGCGGATGCTGAGAATCTGAGACAGAAAGAGGAACTGCTGGAGAAACTCGGCAGGTTTGGCAGTCCCTGTGGGAGAAAACAGATTTCTGAAATATTGTCTCTCATTCTCTTTCCACCGATGGTGCTTCACCTGCTGAGTTACTCCTGCAATTTCTGTTTTTGCTTTTAACTGAAAGTTCATTTCATCTTTCGGGATGAAACAACCAGACTCAGCATGTGCAGATATTTAACCCTTTCGAAACCTGTGACGTGATTGGATTCAAACAAACCCAGCAATAATTCACTCTTTCTCAGCTCCACAGGCAGAGGGACCTGGGAAATGAAGCTGTCAGTGTGGCTCTTTATTCGTGGGCCGAGTGGTTAATACGATGGATTTGAGATCGATTGCGGTTTCCCCACGCAGGTGTGAACCTTTCCGACTCGAGTTGAGAAATGTCGTCAAAAACAAAGGAAGACTGTTCCCCGCTTTCGTATTTAAGATTCAAATCAGTGGAGGGGTCGGAAATCTGCAACCCATTGCCTGTCAGGGTGGAACAAGCAGATACCCACAGAGCTGCTTTTGAGGCTATGAGCCAAGTATTTGGAAATGAGATTAGAACAGTGAGGGGCGTGAAGTCGTGATCGAAGTTAAGCAGGCACCTGAGGATTAATGTGTTTTATTTGCCAGTGAAAGATACTGCTTCACAAAGTTGGAACTATGGAAGGGAAGCAGTGACGGTGATTATCTTTGGCTGTTCTTCTTGTGAATGTTCACATTGCTGCGCATGTCCGTGTTAACGTCAGAACTCTGACCCATGGCGGCGTCAGGTACGCACAGTGCCAGGGGCGCAATGGATGACGCATCTGACTCCACCTCCCTGTTTGAAATGCAGCGCACAGCTTATTCACGCACCCCAATTAATCTTTCTCATTGTCCTGAACCCGGCATACGATTTGAATTCCTGATCTGCGGGAATGAGAATCCTTTCACTGTCTCGCGTCAGTAAGTGTCTCTGAGAACATCAGAGTCCCGTCACAGCGCTGTCAGAGGAGGGGAAGCTGAAATAGCCCCACACGCTGCTCATGGGCACATTTCACTTTCCCCAACTCACCGCCCCAACCACTACGGCTCCTGGGAGCGGAAAGGGAACAAACTCCAAAACCCAGTCTCAGCTTTGTAAATCTACAGGAAATAAGAAAACTGTACATCCCTTCGGGTCTTCCATCCTGGGCAGACAGCGTTAATTTTAAATGGCTGTCCAGTCAGTGCCGATTCGTTTTGCCTGAAAAAATCTTGCTTATCTCATCCCAGCATTTCTTGCCACAGAGAACTGTGCGGCAGAGTTCATGTATATATTTCCTTGTATGGTATTTTGTAAATAACATTCGTTTGCTGGTTGTTTGTGTGGGGTATTTCAGGTTCATTAGCCGCTGTTTAAGTGTGTTGGTAGGTTTGTGGGCGACCATGATGCTGAGAGGGTTGAGTTGTCCGGACATCATTTCCCAGATGCCTTTAATGTAAAGTAATGTGGCTAGGGTTTCTACAGACGTTGTGTCTGCTTGTGTCAGTTTGTGGATGTGTAATCGGCACACTGGGTTTATTGGGTAGGCAAAAGTGTGGACAACAGATGCTGGAAAGCAGAGGTTAGATCAGAGTGGTGCTGGAAAAGGACCTGCATTTACTCTGCAGAGTGGGAGGGGGGGGTTGAAATTTTGTGCCATAGGTCGATGGAGTTGATTGGTGCGGGTGTCCTGGAGATGTTCCCTCAAACGCTGTGACTTGACTTTGCGAGGAGTCTCAAGTCTCCCAATGTAGAGGAGACCGCATCGGGAGCAATGGATACAAGAAATGACAATGTTGGATGCCTGCTAACTGCCGCGGCCCAGGTTCGATTTCCGTTCAGGAAAGTAATTTTCAGTAGAGCTGACGGATTTGGCCAGCATCTCCCTGGTGGTCTAGTGGTTAGGATTCGGCGCTTTCATCGCCGCGGCCCGGGTTCGATTCCCGGTCAGGGAAGGCGTTTCCTCGGAGTTTATACACTACCCGTTCTTCTTAAATGTGCTGTTCAGTTTTTGATTGATCTTCGTCGTTCCTGGGTGCTGCAGTGTGTCGTGGCTCGTTGAAATAGCATCCTGTTGTAGATTTGTTTGTGTGTGTAGGGATGATTGCTTCTGTAGTTCAGTTCTTGGTTCGCGTGCGTTGTTTTCCTGTAGACGCTGTTTTGAATTGACCATTGACTGTTCGCTCTACTGTGACATCGAGAAATGGCATTTTGTTGTTCTTCTCCTCTTTTGTGAATTTTATGCCAGAAAGGATATTGTTGATGGTGTTGTAGGTTTCCTCTAATTTGTTTCATTTTTTGATGTCAAAAGTGTCATCGTTGTAGCGGACCCAAAGTTTGGGTTCGCTCGTTGGAAGGGCTGTTTGTCCGAGTCTCTGCATTATTGCTTCTGCGAGGAATCCTGACACTGATGGATTCGTGGGTGTTCTGTTGATTTGTTTGTCGGGCTTGTTACTGAATATGAAGTGGGTGGTAAGGCACAGTTCCACGAGGTTGACAGTGTTATCTTTGCTGATGAAGTTGGTGCTGTGTTTTTGTCTTGGTTCTTCGAGTAGTGTCTTCAGTTTTCTTTGGCCACGTTGATGTTAATGGATGTGAACAATGGTGCTATGTCAAAGGACAGCATTATTCCATCCCCTTCTATCTTAGTGTCTTTGGTGTTCAGGAATTCTTGGATGGAGTAAATGGGGTGGCGTGAATCTTCGATTTGGTGTTTTAGTCTCTCTTGGAGGCCTTTGACTCGTCTGTATATTGGTGTTCCAAGTAGTGAGACTATGGCCTGGGGGGGGGGGGGTCACCTGGTTTGAAGAGGAGGAGAACAACAACAAAATGCCATTCCTAGATGTCACAGTACAGCGAACAGTCAATGGGGAATTTCAGACTAGCGTCGACAGAAAAACAAAACACACAACACAAATATTTAACCACAGAAGCAATCATCCCAACACCCACAAACGAAGCTGCATCAGGACATTATTTCAACGAGCCACGACACACTGCAGCACAGAGAAACTACGAAGAGCAGAAGAGAAATACGTATATAGTGTTTTTAATGAGAATGGGTGCCCAATAAACCCAGTCCGCCGATTTCTCATTGATGCTTCCAAGCTGACTCACAAAAACTCGGTTTGTCCCTCCATTCTTTTCTGTTTTTTTTGTGGGTTTTGAAAGATTTCCCAATCCTCTGACTGAGTATTGGAGTTGGGAAGTTATGTTGTGGCTGTACAGGACATTGGTTTGAACACTTTTGGAATATTGTGTGCAATTCTGGTCTCCATCCTATCAGAAGGATATTGTGAAATTTGAAAGGGTTCTGAAGCACCAATGGGTCCACAGAGGGGAAGAGGCCCTTCTGCTGTCCTGAGTGCAGCAAGGGCTTTGCTCTTTCCTCCGATCTGCTGGCCCATTGGTGTGTCCACATGTGGGAGAGGTCTTTCAGTTGCCCTAAGTGTAGGAAGGCCTTCAACAGTAACCCAGCCCTGCTGAGGCACGAGTCCATTCACACCAGGGAGAAGCCGTTCTCCTGCCACGAGTGCGGGAAGGCCTTCAGCAATTCCTCCGCCCTGCTGAATCACCAGTGTGTCCACACTGGGGAGAGGCCCTTCAGCTGGCCCGAGTGTGTGAAGTGGTTCATGTTTTCTTGCAACTTGAGGAAGCACTAGCGCGGGCACTGCTACTCATTCAGCCAGGGACTGCACATTGCCAATAAAATGATCCAAAAAAACCCAAGACCGCAAGACCATCGGAGCAGAAGTTAGGCCATTCGGCCCTTCGAGTCTACTCTGCCATTCGTTAGTGACAAATGTAGTGCAGATGAGATTAGCTACAGTGTGGAAACAGGCCATTTGTCCCAACAAGTCCACACCAACCCTCCGAAGAGTAACCTACCCAGTCCCATTTCCCTCTGACTAATGTACCTAAATCTATGGGCAGTTAAGCATGGCCAATCCACATGACTTGCACATATTTGGATTATTGCAGAAAACAAGATCACCCAGAGAAAACCCACGCAGACACTGGGAGAATGTGCAAACACCTCACAGACAGTCAGCCAAGGCTGGAATCATACCTGGGTGCCCGGCACTGTGAGGCTGCAGTGGTAAACACTGAGACACTACATGTTGCAACCCGAAGTTGGCAAGCAGGAGGTTGGGAGAATGCAGCAAGCCAGGCAGCACCAGGATGTGGAGTAGTCAGCGTTTTGGGTATTAACCCTTCTTCAGGACTGAAACGTTGACTTCTCCATGAGAAATAATTTATGGGAATGTTGCTGGGGGTTGTAGGGCTTGAGCTCCAGGGAGAGGCTGAATAGGCTGGAGCTGTTTTCACTGGAGCATCGGAGACAGAGGAGTGATCTAATAGAGGTTACAAAATCATGAGGGGCATGGACAGGGTAACAGACAAGGTCTTTTCCGTGGGTTGGGAGAGTCCAGAACTAGCGGGCATAGGTTAAGGATGAGAGGCGAAATATATTAAAGGGACAACATCTTCATGCAGAGGGTGGTATATATATGAAATGAGCTGCCAGAGTATATGGGTCCGGTGCTGTCAAATGGGACTAGATTAATTTAGGATATCAGGTCAGCATGGGCAAGTTGGACCGAAGGGTCTGTTTCCATGCTGTATGTATCTCTGACTACTGGTCCTGATGTAATTTTAAAATAAAGTCCAAGTAACTTTGAATAGTTCAATCTTGTTGAGCTCACCTCCTGAAAAGTTTCAAATGTATCCTTCTGAGGGATACTATTTAAACATGCTGAGTTGGACAAAGTAGCCCATCAAGTTCAACACAAACCCAGAGTTGAAGAAGTCAGAAGTCAGAACACCAAGGGGACCAAAACTGACCACAATATTCCAGGTGCAGCCTCATCAACGTCCTGTATAACTACAACATAACATGCCAACATCTGTACTCAATTCCCGAACTGATAAAAGCCTGAGTGCTTAAACCTTGCTTCACTGCCTTTTGTACCGATGTTGTCAGAGATATAAGACCTACTTTAAACTGATCCACAATCCAGCTGCTGGGAGCCCAAAAGCAGAGTAGTGCTGCCTGAGTGTGTTGGGTAGGTAAGCATAGGTCGATGGGTCAAAACCATGTGACGCTATTGCTCAATGTCTCCTCATTTCCTCTCCCCCACCATGTCGCAGATCCAACCTTCCAATTCGACACCAACCTCTTGACCTGTCATACCTGTCCACCTTGCTTCTCACCTATTTACTTCACCCTCATCTCTGACCTATCACCATCAATCCCTACCTCCATCTACCTATTGCACTCCCAGCTGCCTTCCCTCCAGCCCCACTTCCTTCCCATTTATCTCTCAGCCCCCTTGGGCCACCCTTTATTCCTGATGAAGAGCTTATGCTCTAAGCCAAGACTGTGATGAAGCAACATCCTCAACAAATAGGAAATAGCTCCCAAGTCAGATTTCATCCCTTCTTCTGTTTCCCAGTTCTTTCAGAAATAAGGAATGTCTTTTCCTTCCACTACAAAGTGGTCTTCCACTTTGCGCTGTCTGAAGTGTTATCCCTCACCACTCCTTCAGACACCTTTTAAGAATCCTTTCAACCTGTTTTTCTAACAATTGTGGAGGTGACCAAAAGCAAACATTTCACTTCTCCTCAATGTCCCATTTCTCCTCCTATGAGCCATTTTGTCATGTTGTCTCTGTTACAAGCAGCCGAGTGCACTTGGTTTCTGAATTGAAATTTGGCCATTGAAGTGAACAGGATTAATATTTATCGATGGCTAGCTGTGTTTGCACTAACTGTAGTTATCCACCAATACGATGTCTTTTGTTCCACCAAAACTGGAAACAATGATCTGTGTTTGTATTGCAGTCGGATGTAGAAAATCATCCCAGCGATCTTCACGTTATTCTAGCTTACTGAGGCCATAACAGCATTGCGTGGCAGTTTGATGTGACTAAAACTTGGATGGAAAGAATATAGATTGATGAGAAGTCACAATGACAGAGTGTGTGGCCACAATCGACCTGTCTGGCTTGATTATATGAGTGGCGGCTCTTCAAGAGCAACTTCCACTCCATCACTTCAACCAGCAAGAGGAGATAAGTGTGAACACAACATTTCAAATGTGACATTTACGCATTGCTTCGATGTTATTGATCAAGATCCTGGAACTCGCTCCTGAGCCTTTATTATAGACCACATCATATTTGTGAAGCAATTTAAGAGGCAGCTCATCACCACTTTTTCAAGGACAGTTTGGAAAGACTTGCTGGCAGAGCCAATGATATTCACATGATATTGGAGACGCTCTGATCATATGAATAGATGATTGGCTAACCAATGATATAGTAGGGGTAAGGGTTATGTTCTGGATCGCAAATTGTAACTAGCAATGTACCACAGGGATCAGTGCTGGGGCCAAAACTATTTACAATATGGATATGAATTACTTGGATAAGTGAAGTGAATGTCCTATTGCCAAGACTGCAGTAGAGACAGTTGATTGGGATGCAGGTGGTGAGGATGACATGGAGAGGGATATCGACAGGTTAAGGAAATGAGCAAAACCTTGGCCGATGGAATGGAATGTGGGGAAATGAGGTTGTGCACTTTGCCAGGAGGAAAAGTGCTGAATGTTAAATGGAGAAAGCTGCTGAATAGGAGGATTTGCAAGCTCGCATCCATGAACACTTCATCCAAGTTCAGTGAGTAATAGGGAAGGCAAATGGGATGTTGGTTTTTAAATGGAGTATCAAAGTGGGGAGGTTATTATGAACCGAAATCAGACACCAATTAGGCCACAACTGAACACTGGGAACAATTTTGGGCCTTTTAGCTAAGGAAAGATATACTGGCATTGGAGGCAGTCCAGAGAAGGTTGATCAGGATGGTATCAGGGATGGAAATAATGTCTTATGAGGAGAAATGAGTCGGTTGGGCCTGTGTTTAATAGCAGTTAGAAGATTTCGAGGAAATATTATTGTCACAAACAAGATTCTGAGGAGACGTGACAGGCAAGATGTGGGAAAGTTTCCCCTTGTGTGTGAGTTTAGAACCAGAGGGAATAACCTGCAAATAAGGGATTGTATGTTTCGGACAGCTGTTGAGCCTGGATTGTTAAGTGCATTCAAAACTAAGATATATATTTTTTTAAATGAGAAAGGGAACTGAGGATTATGGGGAAACAGCGGGAAAGTGAAGTTGATGTTTACCAGAACAATAATGGGATACAAAGTGCGACATCCCATGAATGAATAAAGGAAAATATTCAGGAAAAAATTGTCATTGAAGGGAAGATTGGGATCTAGTGATAATGGTTGAGCAACCCACAGATCTTCTGAGAACACAAATTCAAATCTCATCATGGCTGCTCGTGTTCAACTCATAAAAAGACCTGAAAGTGAAAGTTCCTCTCGGTCCTGGCAACTAGGAAACAGTTATTCACTAAAATAATGAATTGCAGATGTTGGAGATCAGCAGCAAAAGGCAAAACTGCTGGGGAAACGCAGCAGGTCTGGCAGCATCTGTGGAGAGAAACCAGTTAATCTTTTGAATCCAGCCAAGTTTTGAAGGACCACTGGACTCAAAGCAGTAACACTGTTGTCTCTTTATAGATGCTACCAGAATTATTGTGTTTCTCAACAAACTGTCCTTTTTAGGGCAGGAAATCTACCATTCATGAATCCTGCATGATTGTATGCACGTCCTGCGTGCCCCCCCACTCCCCCCCCCCCCCCCACAAACACACACGCACACACACACACACACCCCTTGTGTCTTCAGACCTACTATAATGTGGTTGACTCTCAACTGCCTTCTAGCATGTAGTCACAATTCCTCTGTTCAAGGGCCATGAGGGACAATGAGCAAATGTTGGATGTGCTCGCAATCATCACATCCCACAAAATATTTTCTCATTACTGAAAAAAAAATAGATTAATGAAGGACAGCCAAAACAAACTGCTATGGGAAAGTCATACCCAAGTAACCTGATTTGCCTGTTGTTATCTTTTTTAAAGTCATCTTCAGAGAGGACATTGATTACTCCCCTGTTGGAATACTGCAGGCAATTCTGGGCTCTCTGCTACAGGAAGGAGGTTATGAAACTTGAAAGGGTTCAGAAAACATTTACAAGGATGCTGCCAGGGTTGGAGGGTTTAAGCTACAGGAAGACGCTGAATCGACTGGATTGTTAAGTGCATTTAAAAACTAATTTTTTTTTTAATCCGAAAGGGAATTGATGATTATGGGGAAACAGCGGGAAAGTTAAGTTGATGTTTACCAGAACAATAGTGGGAGACAAAATGCGACATCCCGTGAATGAATAAAGGAAAATAGTTAGGAGAAAATTGTCATTGAAGGGAAGATTGGTTGAGCAACCTAGAGAACTAGGTCTTCTGAGAACGCAAATTCAAATCCCATCATGGCTGCTGGTGGAATTTATGTTCAACTAATAAAGAGATCTGGAGGTGAAAGTTTCTCTCTGTCCTGGCAACCAGGAAACAGTTATTTACTAAAATAATGAATTGCAGCTGTTGGAGATCAGCATCAAAAGGCAAAATTGCTGGGGAAACGCAGCAGGTCTGGCAGCATCTGTGGGGAGAAACCAGTTAATGTTTTGAATCCAGCCAAGTTTTGAAGGTTCACCGGACTCAAAGCAATAACACTTGTTTCTTCATAGATGCTACCAGAACTGTTGTGTTTCTACAGAAACTGTCCTTTTTAGGGCAGAAAATCTACCATTCACGAACCGTGCATGCATGTATGCACGTGCGTGCGCATCCAGACACGCACACACACCCACACACACACACACACACACACATACCTTGTGAAGGGCTCGGGAACCATAAGAAATAGGAATTGGAAAATGCCATTCAACACCTTGAGCCTGCTTTTCCATTGAGTAGAATTGTAGCTGATCTGACATTCCCCACATTCACTTTCCTGCCTTTTTCCTGTAACTGTTCATCCCCCGACTCTTCACGAATCTATTGATCCTCGTTTTAAATGTGACATGAAGGCTGTCAACAGAGTTACTGAGATGGGGGAGGGGGTGCTCAGGTCGAACTTGGGGACTAAAACAATGGCTTCACACTTCACAATATTTAACTAAGGGAATGTTTATAGTTTATAGATAAAAATTCCTGAAGAAGGGCTCATGCCCGAAACGTTGACTCTCCTGCTCCTTGGATGCTGCCTGACCTGCTGCGCTTATCCAGCAACACATTTTCAGCTCGGATCTCCAGCATCTTCAGTCCTCACTTTCTCCTAGAGAGGCCCATGGAGTCTCACAGAGTGACACAGACGTACAGCACGGAAGCAGACCCTTCGGTCCAACTCGTCCATGCAGCCCAGATATCCTAACCTAATCTAGTCCCATTTGCCAGCACTTGACCCAAATCCCCATAAAACCTTCCTATTCATATACACATCCAGATGCATTTTAAATGCTGTAATTATACAGCCTCCACCACTTACTCCAGCAGCTCATGCCGTACATGCATCACCCTCTGCGTGAAAAGTTTGCCCCTTAAGTTCCTTCTACATCTTTCCCCTCCCTTCCCTAAAACTATGCCCTGTAGTTCTGGACTCCCCCATCCCAGGGAAACTAACTTGTCTATTTGCTCTATCCATATCCCTCATGATTTTATAAACCTCTATAAGGTCACCCCTTAGCCTCCGACACTCCAGAGAAAACAGTCTATTCAGCCTCGCCCTATAGTTCAACCCTCCAACACTGGCAAAATCCTTGTAAATCTTTTCTGCACCTTTTCTAGTTTCACAACATCTTTCCTATAGGAAGCAGATCAAAATTACATGCAATATTCCAAACGTGGCCTGACCAATGTTCTGTACAGTGGCAACATGAGCTCCCAACATCTATCCTCGATGCTCTGACCAACAAAGGAAAGCATACCAAACGCCTTCTTTTCTATCCAATCTGCCTGCGTCTCTACTTATAAGGAACTATCAACCTGAACTCCAAGGTCTCTTTGCTCAGCAACACTTCCAAGGAACTTACCATTAATTGTAAAAGTCCTGCTCTGATTTGTTTTTTCCAAAATGCAGCACCTCATATTTATCTACATTAACCTCCATCTGCCACTCCTCAACCCTTTGACCCATCTGATCAAGGTCCCTTTGTAATCTGAGGTAACCTTCTTTGCTGTCCACTACACCTCCAATTTTGGTGTCATCTACAAACGTACGAACTATACCTCCTCCGTTTACATGCAAATCATTTATATAAATTACAAAAAGTAGCGGACCCAGCATCGATCCTTGTGGTACACCATTGGTCAAAGGCCTTCAGTCTGAAAAGCAACCCTCCATCACCACCCTCTGTCTTCTTTCTTCTAGCCAGTTCTGTATCCAAATGGCTAGTTGTCCCTGCATGCCATGAGATTAAACCTTGCTCACCAGTCTCCCATGAGGAACCTTGATGAATGCCTTCCTGAATTCCATATAGATCACGTCCATCGCTCTGCCCTCATCAATCCACTTTGTACTTCTTCAAAAAACTCAATCAAATTCGTGAGACCTGATTTCCCAAGCATAAAGCCATGCTGACAATCCCTAATCAATTCTTGCCTGTCCAAATACATGCAAATCCTATCTCTCAGGATTCTCTCCAAAAACGTGCCCATCACCAATGTCAGGCTCACAGGTCTCGAGTTCCCTGACTTTTCCTTACCACCTTTCTTGAATAGTGGCAGCACATTAGCCACCCTCGAGCTTTCCGGCACCTCACCTGTGACTATTGATGATAGAAATATCTCAGTGAAAGGCCCACCAATCACTTGCCCAGTTTCCCTCAGAGTTCTAGGGTACAGCTGATCAAGTCCTCAGGATTTGTCCACTTTTATGCATTTCAAAATATCCAGCAATTTCTTATCTGTAATATGGACATTTTTTCAACATGTCACCATCTACTTTCTCACATTCTATGTCTTCCATGCCCTTCTCCACAGTAAACACTGATGCACAATATCCGTTCAGAATCACACACCCCACCCCCCGCCCCCCATCTACTGCAGCTCCACACAAAGGCCGCCTTGCTGATCTTTGAGGGTCCCTATTCTCTCCCTTGTTATCCTTTTGTCCTTAATGTATTTATAAAAACCCTTTGGGTTATCCTTAACTCTGTTTGCCAAAGCTATCTCATGTCCCCTTTCTGACCTCATGATTTCCCTCTTAAGTATGCTCGTACTGCCTTTATACTCTAAGGATTCATTCGATCTCTCTGTCGACACCTGATATATGCATCCTTCTTTATCTTAACCAAAATCTCAAATTCTCTAGCCATCCAGCATTCCCTACACCTACCAGCCTTTCCTTTCACCCTATCTGGAATATACTGTGTCTGGACTCTGGTTATCTCATATTTGAAGGCTTCCCATTTTCCAGCAGTCCTTTAACCTGCAAACATCTGCCCCCAATCAGCTTTTGAAAGATCTTGCCTAATACCTGAGTCTTGCTCAATTTTAGAACTTCAACTTTTAGATCTGATATATTATTTCCAATCTCTATTCTAATGTTAATTGAATTATGGTTGCTGGCCCTTAGGTTTTGCACCCTCGCCAGTATGTACATCCTCATTGTGAATTAGAAAATTTCCTTGTGCACTCTTTACAAATTCCTGTATTTGGCGGATAGGTAAATGGGCAGGAGTATACCTTGGTTCCACTCTTCCTTCATTTCCATCAACCCTACCCCTATTCCCACCACAAAAGTCCAACGACACTTTCTCCTGCAACTGCCGAATGTGTGACACCAGCCCATTTACCTGCTCCCTCCTCACTACACAAGGACCCAAACGTACCTTCCAGGTGAAGGGGCACTTTACCTGCACTTCCCACAACCAAGTCTACTGCATTTGCTGCTCACAATGTGGTCTAATCCACATTGGGGAAAACGAAGTGTAAACTGGGTGACTGCTGCACAGAACATCTACGTTCTGCCCGCAAAAAAGACCCTGAGTTTCCAGTTGCCTGCCAATTCCACAGCCCACCCTGTTCCCTGGCCAATATCTCTGTCTCAGGTTTGCAATGGTGTTCCATCGAAGCTCAGCACCAGCAGAACGAAGAGCACCGAATATTACACTTGGGGACCATACACCCTCCGGTCCCAATATCGAATTCAATAACTCTAGGGTCTGCAATCCATAGTATCCTCGTCCCTTCCACACACACCAAGCCTTGTTATCACATAGTCTTTCATTATACACTACGTATTCTTAGCCATGAACAGTCTCCATTTATCATCCCACGCGGATCGTTATCAACTCCCTTTTCTGTCCAACAATTCTTCCCTCGCTTTGGGCTCTGTCCTGACCTGTCATTTACTGCATCCGCCTTCCTCCCACAGTATTTCCTGCATATAAACCAACGTTTTCCCGATCACCATCAGTTCTGTAGAAGGGTCACCCGCAACTACTGTGTTTTTTGTTTCTGATATACAGCATCCGCAGTTCTTTCACCTTTTTATTGAGGTAGAGTTAGAAATTGTTTCGAGAGAAAGAAGGAGAGGGGGGAGAGACAGAACAGACATGAACTGTTGATCTCGGTTGTTCGTCATGACGTAAAATCATTGTTGTACGATCATTTCCCTTAAGCATGAATAGTGGGCGTATGCCATCCGTGAGCTTGTGGCGCCACCGTAGCGCGTCTGACTCCTGATCCGAAAGTTGCGTGTTCAAATCACGTCCAGCGCACTAATATCCGCTTCTTACATTGCAAATTAAGAAAGGCGTATTTGTTGAGCCAAGCCTTCCTTCCAGGAACTTTCAATCACACGTGAAGCTTTGCTGTCAGTTGGATTTGTGAACACAGTGTCTGGGAGGTGGTATGCCTATTGTTTGGGTAAATGCTCAGCTCCCCCAGTTCATCACGGGATTCAAACACAGCCGCCTCCCTCTGGGCAGACGTTTCATTCAGTTGGTGACAGCACGGTGTGAATAACATAATACCAATTTTTTTACAACATAATCCAGAGACTCCCAGCTTTATGTTTCAATCTATCAGGAGAGTGAATGCGAGTTCAGATAGAAATGTTTCCCACCAACAGCATATCCTTTCCTCTCACTGGACTTAGTTAAAATTATCTTTATTCAACAGAAGGAGCGGAAACTACAGTCTGACGGCCCCTCTCCACATTAACGGTGAGCCTGAATTTTATAAACGGTGTCAGTAAAATCCAATGGCGGACATTGATTTGGTTCAGTCGATATTTTTGCCAAGCGTAATTCACCGAGAGGATGCTGCTGTGTGAAACTGTGGGAATTACTGCAGGGCCTCCTGCGCATGGAACACACCACAACTGAGGTGTTTCACCTTCAACAGTTTATTCCTATCTCGGAGAAGAGGGGTTTGATGATTCGGATCACAGCAGCCAGACAGAGAACAGGAGAAGAACACTCAGCACTTCACAAGCTTGTCACCACATCTGGGTCATCGTGGCCCGTGTATCAGTATGGGATAGTAATCTGCATCTTCTGACTGGAAGCACAGCAAATTGGAGTGATGGTGGGACTATCACACAGGAGAAAACGGCTTCGACGTATCAACTGGAGTGGCTCCCAATGCGCAACTCCGCTCACCTCAACTGAATAACTGGAAACAAATTACTCAGTGATTCAAAGGAATACTCGGTTTTGAATCTGCTTTGTGTCATGTACCTTCGAGAATTATGTCAAAACACCTTCATTGCTGTGATGGAGTATCCTGTTGGGCAGAATATATCCGTTGTCAAATTTCCTACGTTTTATTGGTCCAACTCCGATTTCACTCAGAATCACAAAATGTGTGACAGCGCAGACTGAGGCCATGCAGCCCACCTTTGCTCTGCTGGTTCAACACAATATGTAAATAAGTGTCTCATTCTGTCGCCTTCTCCCTGTAAATCTGCACATTGTTACATTGAACATGCCCACCGATTTCCCTTTTGTGTCCATTGAATCTGCCTCTTTGTCACTGTCAGACAGCGACTTACTGACCCCACTCCCTGTGCGAAAACGGTCTTCCTAATGTCACTTTTACTTATTTTCCTGATGACTTTCAATCTCTGCCAAATTGTTCTCGATCCTTTCAGGCCTGGGAGCATTTTCACTGCATTATTTCCTCTGTTTTAAACCCTAAATGACGTGGAAAACTTCAATCAGACTCGCTTTCAGCCTTCTGTTCTCCAAAGAGAGCTGCCCCAAACTATCCAATCTACCTTCATGACTGACAATCCTCATACACGGTAACATTCACTTCAACCTGTTCAGAGCTGTCTGCAATGACTTCCCTCCCCGCTTCCTGAAGTATCACCCTCAGAATTGAGCGTAATACAGGTGGAGGATTCATTCAGACTCGGATTGCGCGGGCGAAAAGTCTGCAATACTTGTTCTCACTTTGAGCAAGTGTTTCCCTTCGCCGTGTTCACTGCAATGATACCTCTGTCCCATTCCTAATTCAGGCAGTCCGATCAGCTATCCCCACGACCCTGAGCTGCAGGCAGTCCCCACGGGACTGCAGGCGGTCCAACACGGAAGGGACGGTTAAAAATGAACGTTATTGCTCCCTCAGTCTGTCCCAGAGACAGGCAGTGGGACGGCATAAACGCGTAGCAGCATTCTCCAGCCGACAGAGGCGTTCAGCCCATTGAGTCACGGCGACTGTCTGTCACTTGTCTCTCTCTGAGGTTACTCACAATAAGTGATATCTGTCCTAATAGTAAGGAACTGTATCTGAGTGGTGATACAGTTTATGAAATGCTGATCGTCTTGTCATTCTCGTCCGACCCAGCGTGGTGAATTACTGCAGGAAATGGATGAAGCTGCAAGGCATGTGTTTCAACTTTATCAGCTCATTGGCATCGCAGAGAAGTGGTTTTGCGAATCAGTGCATAGGAAACCGACTACGAACAGGAATAGACCACTCAGACCTCCAAAAAGCATGTTACTGGAACCGTGTGAGTTACGCGAGTGTATCGGTATGATAGAGGGCATTCAGACACTCAGGAAGTAGGTGCAAAGGCAAGATACAGAACAGAGCACAGCACCATTACAAAAGGAAGCTGCTCAAGGAAGCATCGAGCAACAGCAGAGGATGGTTTCAATCCATCGACCGCTGGGTTACTCCCAGCACGAAACCGTTTTCCACAGGTCTCTTCAGCTTTTCGTCTGGCATGTGGCATGCACGTTCGAGACTGATGTCAAAGATCTCCACTGCTGTCGTGTAATATGCTGTTTCACAGACGTATGGAGACTGTGTAAATATAAACTTGTTTTCTAAACTCCCACATTCTGTTGTTCGAACTGTGATTTCATTTTGAATCACATCATGTGTCACAGCGCAGACGGACGCCATGCGGCCCACCTTCGCTCTGCTGATTCGACACAGTAAGTAAACGTGTGTCTCTATTCGTATCATTCTCTTGCCTTCTCCGTGTAATTCTGCATATTGTTACTTTAAGCATGAACACCGAATTCCCCTATGCAGCTATTGAATCTGCCTGTTTGTCAATGTTAGATAGGGATTTGCTGACCCTAACCACACCCTTCCGAATGTCACTTTTAGTTCTTTTCCTCATTACTTTAAAACTCTGCCGAATCATTACTGATCCTTTCAGACGTGGGAGCATTTAAACTGCGTTACTTTCTCTGTCTGGATCCCGCATGACTTGGAAAGCTTCAATCAGGGCAGATTTCAAACTTCTGTTCTCCGAGGAGAGCTGTCCTAATTTTCCAATCTACCCTCTTCGCTGACATTCCTTAAACACGGCACTACTGACGTCAACGCAATATTCCATCATTTCACTCCCTTGCTTTATGCTCAGTTTGTACTCCAAGCAGCCCAACCGAGTTTAGCGAAGGTGCTTTTTGAGAAAATTAACCGGGCACTCTTACACAAACCAGAAATTGCGGGCTCGTCCGAGATTTGAACCCTGGATTACTTGCAAGCCTCCGCAGTAGAAGACCAACACCAAGAATCATACCCAGATACCAAGCAGCCACACCAACACCACCCACAGACACCTACTCTACCTCTTCAACCAGCTGAGTCTTGCTCAGTGTGAAATGCATTTGACATTGCTCTGAGAATTGCAAGCGGCAGAGTTTCCAGAACAGCTGCTTCTCATTTTGTCTCCCTGCTGCTGTTTCTCCCGGCCCCAGGAACCGGGTTCTCTCTACTGGCAGAAAGTTAAACCGTTTTGATTCTAAACTTTTCTCTAACACCGGAGTGACCAGTGACAAGCATTGCTCTCCTCAGCATAGGATACAGAGAACAACAGAAGACCACTCAGACCTCCACGAGGGTGTCATCTCAACTGTGCACATTGGGCCAGTCTATCAATGTGAAATATTTATGTCGAAGTGTTTTGGGAAAGAGATGAGAAGGCGAGGTGCAGAACACAGCGCCGTTATACGGGAAAGCTGCTAAAGACGACATTGACTGAACAGGAGAGATGGTTTTCCTTCTGGGTGATGCTCCCATCACGCACCCGCAGACATATCGCCGTCGTGCAAGTATAAACTCTGTCTAAATTCCCACATTCTGTTTTTCGAACTGTGATTTCGCTCAAAAGCACAAAATTTCAACATTCGCAACGTTCAAACTTTAACGAAGTGCTCATAGATATATTTAGCGAACACCTGGAAGAAATTCTTCCAAACTTACCTGGGAATTTCGGTTTGAGTGCTCTTGAACTTTAAGTAAAAGGACGGGAAATTTGCCTCGAGGCTGTGTAATGTGCAGATGTGTTCCCCATGTAAACTGATAGTGGTTGACCATCCCAGTGCTTCCCGATGCAGGGCTGCCCTGACCCACAGGGAGGTTTCTTTGATAATCTGTCCCGGGAGCTTTCAGCCGCACCGTGACGTCATAGGGCGAGCCCCCGCTGATGGCCTACAGCTGCTGTGACACAATAATGATGCTGGCCCCGGAACATGAATACAAATTAGTTCGTGAGTCACGTGGTACTGAATCATTCTATGGAATGTTCCTTCAACTTCACGGATTTATATATGAGAGGAGGTAAATGGGCAGGGCTTACACCTCGGGTCCACTCTTCCTTCACTCTCAACACCCCACACCCACCTCCCATTGTCCCAAGGCACTTTCTGCTGGAACCGCTGAATGTGTAACACCTGCCCATTCACCTGCTCCCTCCTGAATATCCAAGGGCTCGAACATACCTTCCGGGTAAAGCAGCACTTTACCTGCACATTTGCCACAATGTAGTCTGCTGCATTCGTTGCTCACAGTGTCGTTTCCCCAAAGTAGCATGAAGCATAAACAGGGTGGCTGCTTCGCAGAACATCTCGGTTCTGCCCTCAAAAATAGGCCTTGAGCTTCTGGTGCCTGTCACTTTAACACGCCACCCTGTTCCCTGGCCAACTTCTCTGTCTCAGGCATGCAGTAGTGTTCCAGCAAAGCTAAGCTCCTCATGGAAGACCAACGCCTCATTTTCCACTTGGAGATCCTATAGTCCTTCAGTCTTCAACATCGAGTTCAATATTGTTTGGACCCGAGCTCCCCCATGCCCTTGACCCAGACCTCACCCACACGAGGCCTTGTTATCACATAGTCTGCTGTTACACACGACTTATTGTTAGCCAGGAACAGTCTCTATTAACAGTTAGTCACTCTCCTACACAGATCGTTATTCACTCCTTTGTCCCTCCAATGTTCTCCCTCTGAACTGGCGGCAAAGAGAGCAATGTGCACTGATATCCCTGAGCCAGCTGTTTGTCCCATCTCCAGGAACCGGGTTCTCTACACTGGCGGATAATTAAACCATTTTGCTGTTGCGTTGACGTGAGGAGATTGTGTAAACATAAACTTTTTCTAAATTCCCACCTTCCGTTGGTCGAACTGTGAGTTCACTCTGAACCACAACACGTGTCACAGCGCATTTGGAGGCCCACCTTAGCTCTGCTGGTTCTACACAGCAAGTAAATGAGAGTCTCTATTCGTATCATTCTCTTACCTTCTCCCTGTAAATCTCCACATTGTTACTTTGAACATGACCACCGAATTCCGTTTGGTGTTCGTGAATCTATCTCTTTGTCACGGTCAGACAGGCATTTACGGATCCGAACCACTCCCTGTGCGAAAATGTTCTTCCTAATGTCACTTTTACTTTTTTTCCAAATGCCTTGAAATCTCTGCGAATTTTTTGGGAAATTGAAAGGATTCTCATTCCTGCACAAGAGGCTGAATTGATTTAATTTCTAACGTAGAGGACAACGGATGCTGAGAATCTGAGACAGAAAGAGGAACTGCTGGAGAAACTCAGCAGGTTTGGCAGTACCTGTGGGAGAAAACAGAGTTCTGAAATATTATCTCTGATTCTCATTCCACCGATGGTGCCTGACCTCCTCAGTTGCTTCTGCAATTTCTGTTTTTACTTTTAACTGAAAGTTCATTTCATCTTTCGGGATGAAACAACCAGACTCTCCATTTGCAGATATTTAACCCTTTCGAAACCTGTGAAGTGATTGGATTCAAACAAACCCAGCAATAATTTACTCCTTCTCAGCTCCACAGGCAGAGAGACCTGAGAAATGAAGCTGTCAGTGTGGTTCTTTATTCGTGGGCCGAGTGGTTAATACGACGGACTTTAAATCTATTGCAGTTTTCCCACGCAGGTGTGAACCCTGCCGACTACAAAATGAGAAATGTCGTCAAAACGAAAGGGAGACTGTTCCCCAGGTTCTTCTTTAAGATTCAAATCAGTGGAGGGTGAAAGATGTTTCACTCACATTGGGAGTGGTCGGGAATCTGCAACCCACTGCCTGTCAGGGTGGTACAAGCAGATATCCACAGAGCTGCTTTTGAGGCGATGAGTCAAGTATTTGGAAATGAGACGAGAGCAGTGAGAGGCGTGAAGTCGTGATCGAAATGAAGCAGGCACCTGAGGATTAATATGTTTTATTTGCCAGAAAAAGATACTGCTTCACAAAGTTGGGACAATGGAAGGGAAACAGTGACGGTGATTGTCTTTGGCTGTTCACATTGCGAATGTTCCCATTGCTGCGCATGTCCGCGTTAATGTCAGATTTCTACAGCATGGCGGCGTCAGGTACGCACAGTGCCAGGGATGCAATGGATGACGCATCTGACTCCACATACCTGTTTGAAATGCAGCTCACAGCTTCTTCACACACCCCAATTAATCTTTCTCATTTTCCTGAAGCCGGCATACGGTTTGAATTCCTGATCTGCGGGAATGAGACTCTTTTCACTGTCTCGCGTTAGTAAATGTCCCTGAGAACATCAGAGACAAGTCACAGCGCTGTCAGAGGAGAGGAAACTGAAAGAAATCCACACGCTGCTCACGGGCACATTTCACTTTCTCCAACTCACCGCCCCAACCACTGCGGATGTTGGGAGTAGAAAGGAACAAGCACCAAAACCCAGTCTCATATTTGTGACTCTTCCAAAAATAAGGAAACTGTTCATCCCTTAGGATCTTCCATCCTGGGCTGATAGGGGTGATTGTACATGGCTGTCCAGTCAGTGTCGATTCTTTTTGGCTGAAAATATCTTCCTTATCTCATCCCAGCATTTCTTGCCACAGAGAACTGTGCGGCAGAGTTCATGTATATATTTCCTTGTATGGTATTTTGTGAAATAACATTCGTTTGCTGGTTGTTTGTATCGGGTATTTCAGGTTCATTAGCCGCTGTTCAAGTGTGTTGGTAGGATTGTGGGCGACCATGATGCTGAGGGGTTTGCGTTGTCTGGACATCATTTAACAGATGTATTTATTGTCAGGTAATGTGGCTAGGGTTTCTGCAGACGTTGTGTCTGCTTGTGTCAATTTGTTGATGTGAAATCGTCACACTGGGTGTATTGGGTAGGCAAAAGTGAGGACTGGAGATGCTGGAAGCCAGAGTTTAGATCGGAATGGTGCTGGAAAATCACAGCAGGTCAAGCATGTCGCGAGGAGCAGGTAAATCGACGTTTCGGGCAAAAGCCTTTCATCAGGAATAGAGGCAGGACGCCTTCAGGGTAGAGAGATAAATTGGGGGTGGGTGTGTGCTGGGGCGAAGGTAGCAATGAGTAAAATATGTGAATGGTGGTGCGGATGGAGGTGACGGGTCAGAGAGGAGTGTTTAGCGGATAGGTGGGAAGGGAGATTGGCAAGTAAGACAGGTCATGAGATCAGTGCTGAGCTGGAAGGTTGGAACTGAGGTAAGGTGGGGGAAGGGGAATGAGGAAACTGGTGAAGTCCACATTGATGCCCTGGGGTTGAAGTGTTCCGAGGCGGAAGATGAGGTGTTCTTCCTCCAGGCGTCGGGTGGGGAAGCAGCAGCGACGAAGGAAGCCCAGGACCTGCATGTCCTCGGCCGAGTGGGAGGGGGAGTTGAAATGTTGGGGCACAGGGCGATGGGGTTGATAGTTGCGGGTGTCCCGGAGATGTGAACTTGACTCTCCAGTCTCCCCAATGTTGGAGTGATCGCATCGGGAGCAATGGAGACATAAAATTACATTGGTGGCTGTACCGGTGAAAGTCTTCTTCCGACCCTGGCCTGGGTTTGATTCCCGGGCAGCGAAACAATTTTCAGCAGAGATACCGACATGTGCACATGTCTCCCTGGTGGTCTAGTGGTTAGGATTCGGCGCTCTCACCGCCGCGGCCCGGGTTCGATTCCCGGTCAGGGAAGCCATTTTTCGTGTTCGGGTCACTACTGTCGTGTGTGGGTGTGTGAGACTCTGAGTTTCCAGTCACATTGACGTTTAAAACCTAACTCAGCAGACCGACCGCCTCCTCCTTGTTGTCAAAGCCAACAATATCCAAGTCCTGGTGAATCAAGCGACTGTGAGACTTCGATGTGATGTTTGGTCTGAGATTTCTGCCTCCAAATTCTTCTCTTGTAATATTCCTGTGGAAAGAGATTGCAAAGGTCACCGCTTTCAGTCCACAATAGAAAATCAAAACACACAATTCTAATTTCTGTGGATCATTCTGACCTCTCTTAATAACCAAGATCTTTGTGCTGATCTATTTGTAAATATATTCAGCAGGGAAATGTGGTGGATTGCATACTCCATGAAGAGTTCACATGGACTCAAGTTGTTGAATGGACATCTATCATGCTGTATTGACGTTCTTACTGAAGATATACAATATTCTGCGGTTAAATATTACGAGCCCAGAACCAACTGCAAAACAGGCTTTTAGAGCCACAAACATTCCATCAATTACGTACCATATACCCCAGACTTATCTGTCTTATATTAATGCACGGTTGTCTTAGATTCCCAGAAGACTCGGATTTAAGTATCAAGTGTGAATTTTTATAAAAGAAGCCATGTTGTTGGACTCCTTCCATGTCATACTAACTCTATTACTGGAAATACATCCATACTACACCGGGATTCGTGGATCAATGACGTGAGGCTTATCTTTACCCGCTTGTAATTTTCTGTTGCATAAATGTTTCGACAATTGCCAATATTTTTCACCAGCCATTGAGTCGGAGACGTAAAGCACAGAAACAGACCCTCAATCTAAATTGTCCATGCCGATTGGATATGCAAAATTCATCTTGTCCCATTTGCCAGAACTTGGTCCATATCCCACTAAATCCTTCCTATTCATATACCCATCCAGATGCCGCCACCAGCCTCCACCACTTCCTCTGGCAGCTCATTCCATGCATGCACTACTATATAAGTGGGCGGCACGGTGGCACAGTGGTTAGCACTGTTGCCTCACAGCGCCAGAGACCCGGGTTTATTTCCCACCTCAGGCGACTGACTGTGTGGAGTTTGCACGTTCCCCCGTGTCTGCGTGGGTTTCCTCCGGGTGCTCCGGTTTCCTTCCACAGTCCAAAGATGTGCAGGTTAGGAGAATTGGCCATGCTAAATTGCCCGTAGTGTTAGGTAAGGAGTAGATGTAGGGGTATGGGTGGGTTGCGCTTCGGCTGGGCGGTGTGGACTTGTTGGGCTGAAGGGCCTGTTTCCACACTGTAAGTAATCTAATGCACAATCCTCTGCATAAAAAGGTTGACTGCAAGGTCCCTTTTAAATGTTTCCTCTCTCGCCCTCAACCTATGCCCTCTAGTTCTGCACTCCCCCATCCCAGGGAAAAGACATTGTCTATTCACCCCATCCACGACCTTCAAGTTTTTATAAACCTCTTTGACAAAAATCACTCATCCTGCGATGCTCCTGGGAAAATAGCCCCATCCTATTCAGCCTCTCCCTGTGGTTTAAAACTCTTACCCTGGCAAAATCCTTGTGAATCTTTTCTCAATCCTTTCAAGTTTCACAACATTGAAAGTCCCCTTCTCGTCTCGAACCTGTTCCCTATTTTAGTTGACCTTTTCACCCTGGAGGGAAAAAAGCCTCTGACGATCATAGAATCCCTCCAGGGTGGAAACAGACGATTCAGCCCAACAAGTCAACACTGACTCTCCAAAGACTAACCCACAGGGACTCATTCTCCTACCCCTATTACTCTATATTTATCCCTAACTAATACACCTACGTACACATCCCTCAACACTGGGGCAATTTACACGCAGACAATCCAACTTAACCTGCTTATCCCTGGACACGATGGGTAATTTAGCATGGCTAATCCACCCAAACCTACACATTTTTGGAATGTAGGAGGAAGCCCTTGCAGACACGAGACGTGGCGTGCAGGAAGAATGTGCAAACTCCACACAGACAGTCACCCGAGACTGAAATTGAAACCGGGTCTCTGGCACTGTGTGGCATCAGTGCAAACCACTGAGTTACCCTGCCACCCCAGTCCAGCTATTCTGTGTCTCATCATTTTTTCGAGGTCTCCCCTCAGCCTCTGTCTTCCAAGAGAAAAAAAATCAGGTTTATGCCACTTCTCCTCATAACTAGAGCCCTTCAGACCAGGCAATGTCCTGGTGAACCTTGTCTCTACCCTCTGCCAGAGCACCCACATCCTTCCGGTAGTGTGGCGACCAGAACTGAACGTAGTATTCCGAATGTGGCCTGCATAAATAGCTGTAACATAACTCGCCAACTCTTAAACTCAAGGAAGCGTGCTGTGTTTCTTCTTGACCACTGTACCGACCTGCTTTACCACTTCCACGGATCAATACGCCCAAATCCTTCTGTATGCCAGTGCTGCTATGAGTTCTGCCATTTATCATACAATTCTGACATTTCCCACGTCTCTAGCTTTGGACTTCCTCTACCGTGGGGAATAGACATATAAAGTTGAGCAGCAAGACAAATTTCAACAGGAATAAAATGTCAAGCCACAGGGAAAAATAAAATTATGGCTCCAGCTTTTTTCTCCTATTGACATTTGGATGATTAAAACCTGTCAGTAACACCAGCCTCTCCCAGTGCGTATTGCACATGCTTCGTGGTGTCAGCTAGCACTGCGCATGTGCTGCGGTGTCAGCAAAAGCACTGAGCCTGCTCGTCACTGTCCGCGGAAACCACCCCTGACTTTCTTGTGGAGGACCAATGGTGAGACCTGGAGGACCGGCAGAAGCCTGGTCCTCCTGCCAATCAGAGAGACCCCTTTGTCTGAATGTGGAATGTGGGCCATGAGCTTCTGAACCTGCTGTTGCTCCTCTCTCTCTAAAGAAGATTGAACTTAGTCCCAGACTGCAACATCTTTCCTCTGTCCAATATCTGTGGGTACGGCACACTCTTTTCTCACCCACTTTTCCATTTATTTTTCATTCTGGGTTTCAGTTGCTGTCTTGCATGAACTGAAGGGAAAGGGAATGAATCCACGGAGGATACAGAATCTGGAAAAGTTGTTCCAGGGCTATGTTTCAATTGGCAAACGCATGGCAAATGCAGTACCACAATGTAAAGTTATAGACTTTGCTTTGGGAAAAAATAAGCATGAAGGAGGTGCATGGTTTAAATGTTCATATACTGGGATGTGGAGGAAGTGAGGACTGCAGATTCTGGAGATCAGCGTCAAGTGTGTCTCTGGAAAACACAACAGGTCAGGGAGCATCCCTTTGAACATTAAAGAAGTGGATGGTTATGGGGGAAAGCAAAAAAATGGTTTTGAGACTGGGATAGAACAGTTACAGAGTCATACAGTGCAGAAATAAACACTTCAGCCCAACAAGCCCAATGCTATGTTCTCATACTTAACCAATCACACTTGCCAGTGTTTGGCTCATATCCCTCTGTCACAAAGCTGGTCCGTTTTACTAAAAGCTGGACCTTCTTCTCAAGGATACTATGTCCTTGGCTTCATTTGGAGGGGTTGTAAAACAGTCCCGGGCTCCAAAATGACTGGTTTAGTACAGAGATTAAAAGTTTATCGGGAGGCCTTTTTGTTTTTATGTAAACAGATAAGACTTAATATCAAAGCTTTTATGTTTTTGAATTGACGTGCATAATAAAAGGGGAGGGGTCAGTTGTGAGAGCTGAAATCTTGTTTGAGTGAGTTCAGCAGTGGACTGTGTGGAGAAAAGCTGTTAAACCCTCTTTCCTTCCATCTTCCTAACTCTGACCTGTAAGCTTCTGTTTCAGTTTTACTCTCTGTTTAAGAGGTTTGTTTATTGGGACTGTTGTGTACATTTGGGACAGCATATTTAAGTCTAGTTTCGATAGACTGAGTTCTGTGGGTATTCTCTATTCTGTTCTTTGTGTTTCCTTCCACAATCATGTGAATACATTTCTGTTTTAAAACCTGGCAGTCAACTACCTAACTTACTCTGGGTAATTTTCACTGTGAACGTACCGAAACAAATAGCAAACTTACGGTTTGGGCTACCTGCTTAAGAATGTTTTGAGTGGTCTAGCCTAGGCCATAACACCTCAGAATCTTTCCCATTCATGTCCTTATCCAAATTTAAACATTGTTACTGTGCCAGCATCCCATGCTTCCTCTGGATATTCATTCCACACACAAACCACTATTTGTGGAGAAAAAAAAATCGTGTGCCTCATGACTTTTTAAAATCTTTCTCCATTCACCTTCAAAGTTTGCTTCCTAATCTTGAAAACCCCGCTCTAAGGAAAGGACACCCGTCATTCACTTCATCTGTAGCCCCCATGATTTTTTTCAATTTCAGGTCACCTCTCAACCTCCTATGCTCCGGTGACAAAGATTTCAGTCTATCCATCTAGATGTAGATATATTCATATCCAGTTATGATCTGTTCAATGTTGGTGCAGGCTCGAAAGACCGAATAGCCTATTCCTACACCCAATTCTCTCACATTGTGTCCAGGACAGCAAGACACCATAAGAGATAGAAGTAGAAATCAGGCCATTCAGCCCATTGGTCTGCTCATACAATTTAATCAAGACTGATAAGTTTCTCAGCTGGAATATGTGTTGCTGGAAAAGCGCAGTAGGTCAGGCAGCATCCCAGGAGCAGGAAAATCGACGTTTCGGGCATATGCCCTTCTTCAGTAATGAGGAAATTTTGTCCAGCAGGCTAAGATAAAAGGTAGGCAGGAGAGACTTGGGGGAGGGGCGTTGGAAATGCGATAGCTGCAAGTAGGTCAAGGTGAGCGTGATAGACCAGAGTGGGGGTGGAAGCGGAGAATTCAAGAAGAAGATTGCAGGTTAGGAAGGCCGTTCTGAGTTCAAGGGATTTGACTGAGACAAGGTGGGGGGAGGGGAAATGAGGAAACTGGAGAAATCTGAGTTCATCCCTTGTGGTTGGAGGGTTCTTCGGCGGAAGGTGAGGCGTCCTTCCTCCAACCGTCGTTTTGCTATGGTCTGGCGATGGAGGAGTCCAAGAATCTGCATATCCTTGGTAGAGTGGGAGGGGGAGTTGAAGTGTTGAGCCACTGGGTCGTTGGGTTGATTGGTCCGGGTATCCCAGAGGTTTTCTCTGAAACGTTCCGCAAGTAGGCGGCCTGTCTCTCCAATATAGAGGAGGCCACATCGGGTGCAGCGGATGCAATAAATGATGTGTGTGGAGGTGCAGGTGAATTTGTGGCGGATATGGAAGGATCCCTTGGGACCTTGGAGGGAAGTAAGGGAGGAGGTGTGGGCACAAGTTTTGCATTTCTTGCGGTTGCAGGGGAAGATGCCGGGAGTGGAGGTTCGGTTGGTGGGAGGTGTGGATCTGACGAGGGAGTCACGAAGGGAGTGGTCTTTTCGGAATGCTGATAGGGGAGGGGAGTGAAATATATCCCTGGTGGTGGGGTCCGTTTGGAGGTGGCGGAAAAGACGGCAGATGATACGCTGTATATGGTGGTTGGTGGGGTGGTAGATGAGGACCAGTAGGGTTCTGGCCTGGTGGCGGTTTGAGGGGCGGGGCTCAAGGGCAGAGGAGCGGGAAGTGGAGGAGATGCGGTGGAGGGCATCGTCGATCACGTCTGGGGGGAAATTGCGTTCTTTGAGGAAGGAGGCCATCTGGGTTGTACGGTATTGGAACTGGTCCTCCTGTTTTGGAATTGGGAATATGGGATGGCGTTTTTACGGGGGGCAGGGTGGGAGGAGGTGTAATCTAGGTAGCTGTGGGAGTTGGTCAGTTTATAGTCAATGTCCGTGTTGATTCGGTCGCCCGATACTCTTCACCGAACACTGATTACTTTCCATTTCAGTTTCATTATCCAACTCTCTTTTGAATGCCATAATTGAATCTGACTGCAACACTCTCTCTTGCAGACCATTCCAAAGGTCGAAGATTTTCAATCATTAACGAAATAAGTTCTGGATCTCTCCCAAAACACAATTCATATAGATCTTGCTTCGAATCATTTGCAGGAAGTTCTTCACATGGACAAATTTGCAGCTTAGAGCATTTGTTCAAATTTAATATCATATTGGGGTGGCAAAGTGCTTGGCATTGCTACCTCACTGCATGAGGGACCTAGGTTCAATTCCAACCAGAGGTCTGTGTGGAGTTTGCATGTTCTCCCTGTCTGCATGTGTTTCCTCCAATAGTCCAAAGATGTACAGGTTCGGTGGATAGAAATGGAAAGGTCTAGGAAGGGAAGGGAGGAGTCTGAGACGGTCCAGGTGATTTTGAGGTCGGGGTGGAGGGCTGCACGTTCCGAGATTGAGAGGTTGGAGTGGGTGAGAGGGGTGGAGAGTTTTAGGCGGTTAATGTCGCGGCAGCAGTTGGCTATGAAGTGATCGAGGGCAGGTAAGAGGCCAGCACGGGGTGTCCAGGTGGATGGGGTGCGTTGGAGGCGTTGGAGGCGGGAGAAAGGGTCGTCAGAGGGTGGGCGGGAATCCTGGTTGAAGAAGAAGGCGCGGAGGTGAAGGCGGCGGAAGAATTGTTTGATGTTACGCCACGTGTTGAAGAGTAGTACTGGGTATTCTCGTGATTGTAATTATGTCAGTCAGCTGAGTTCCCTTATTGGGGTGTTCCCCTACTTTTGTTAACATTTCACATCGATAACGTTTAGATTCCCAATATCTGCAGGGTTCTTTCTCTACTTGAGTGATTCAGTGACTTTTTTTTTGTGAATTGCTCCTGTGATATCTGATGAGAGGGTTTATGATATTAACAGTGCCATATAAATTGTTCTGGGTCACAATGTGCCCAAGTGAGAAAGAACTGACCATCCTTAAATATTTGTTTTTAAACAATGGACATAAAATTAATGATTGGAAAACACACAACTTGTCATATATTAAGATCAGAAGTAGGAATGGGAGTAGGCAGTTGACTGTTGAGATGCTCTGTCTTTCTTCACCAACCATGGCTGAATTCTCTCTCCATACTTTCCCACGACTTCATTTGATGAATGGTCTACGCTCCAAGAGCTTGTGAATTTAAAATAAACCTGTTGAACTATAATTTGGCGTTGTGTGACTTATGACAAAAAAAAAATTTGATTGAGGATGTTATTACACATACTGGAGCAGTGGGATTTGAACCTGGGCCTCAGAGGCAGGGGCACGACCACTGAACCATTAAAAAAGCCTCTCTGCTGAATGAATGGAAACACCTTCTTCCTCAACATAGGACACGACCATTGTTCCCTCCGAGCCCATTATAGTAAATTGAGCCATTGTCTTGTTGAATGAATGATTGAGAACACCTTCCTCCTGAACATGGGACGTTACTTCTGTGCTCTTCGATCCCTTTGTAGTAAAGGGGCGGGGACAGTGAAGGGCGTGCGAACCTCTCCACCAATCCCCAAGCCTGAGGTCCGTGCGGACGAATCGGAGAGCGACATTCCAATATTGTCCGCAGACCCGGTCGCCATTGGTCAGGTGGAATAACGTGCGCTCTGAGTGGAGGGAGCGCGGATGACGCGAGTCACTGAAGGAGGAGACGGAAAGAAGAAGAAAAACAAAGATGGCGGCGCGAGGCTGCGGTTTTCTCATCGACTCAGCGGGCGGTTTCTGACGGAGGGAGGGGGGCAGACAGGCATCGTTTACCTCAGAAAATACCTTTAAAATACATTTCAAATTAAAGCCGGAACTTTTCAAGCAAAAGTTGTGAAGAAAAGGAGACAGTCCCCGGTGGGGTTTATTGTTTATTTTTGTATAATTTCCGGGGCCCGGGAAGGGGGAGGTGACGGTTACCGGGTGAACGAGAAAACAAATTAAAAATGTCGGCGGTGGAGGAGAGAGAGCGGCGGCCGGAGCCCAGGAGCTCAACAACCCCCTGGAGCTGGAGGAAGGTTCGAGAAGCCGGTCATGGTATTGGATCCGGGCGGGATAAAGGTCGAAACCAAAGTAAAAGTAAGAGATGTCCAACTGCATTCAACAAGATATTGTATTGGTGTGTGAGAGAGGCCGCTCACGGGAGTCTGATCCCTGAAGCTTTGCGACCTTGCCTGTAACCCTTTATTTTGTAAATATATTTATTAATATCAGTATAATAAAAAGATAAAAACACAAATCACAATACAACTACTGTCCATTAACTACTAACCTACCCTATAATACAAAACAAACCCGAACACTGTGCAAAGCAACACCAATAAATATATATATATAAATAATAGAGCAAAAAAACACAAGAATACAGAACAGCTGTGCTCGGCGCAATGCTCCCAAATAAAGGAACGGGAGCATTGTATATATAGCCGTATTAACTCAGGAGACCACCTCCAGGGCCCAGGGTGACAAACCTAAACATCTTGGTTCAACAAATACCCTACTTAAGATAACTGACAAATCTATATCCAAATAACTCAAGTCGGGCAGTCATGTCTTATAACAGTGGTCCTCGGATTCTGGATCAGTGGTGGTGGAAGAGCACAGCAGTTCAGGCAGCATCCAAGGAGCAGCGAAATCGACGTTTCGGGCAAAAGCCCTTCATCAGGAATAAAGGCAGTGAGCCTGAAGCGTGGAGAGATAAGCTAGAGGAGGGTGGGGGTGGGGAGAAAGTCACATCGAGTACAATGAGTGAGTGGGGGAGGAGTTGAAGGTGATAGGTCAGGGAGGAGAGGGTGGAGTGGATAGGTGGAAAAGGAGATAGGCAGGTCGGACAAGTCCAGACAAGTCATGGGACAGTGCTGAGCTGTAAGTTCAGAACTAGGGTAAGGTGGGCTAAGGGGAAATGAGGAAACTGGTGAAGTCTACATTGGTGCCCTGGGGTTGAAGTGTTCCGAGGCGGAAGATGAGGCATTCTTCCTCCAGGCGTCTGGTGGTGAGGGAGCGGCGGTGAAGGAGGCCCAGGACCACCATGTCCTCGGCAGAGTGGGTGGAGGAGTTGAAATGTTGGGCCACGGGGCAGTGTGGTTGATTGGTGCAGGTGTCCCGGAGATGTTCCCTAAAACACTCTCCTAGGAGGCGCCCAGTTTCCCCAATATAGAGGAGAGCGCATCGGGAGCAACGGATACAATAAATGATATTAGTGGATGTGCAGGAAAACTTTGATGGATGTGGAAGGCTCCTTTAGGGCCTTGGATAGAGGTGAGGGAGGAGGTGTGGGCGCAGATTTTACAGTTCCTGCAGTGGCAGGGGAAAGTGCCAGGATTGGAGGGTGGGTTGTAGGGGGACGTGGACCTGACCAGGTAGTCACGGAGGGAATGGTCTTTGCGGAAGGTGGAAAGGGATGGGGAGGGAAATATATCCCTGGTGGTGGGTTCTGTTTGGAGGTGGCGGAAATGTCGGCGGATGATTTGGTTTATGCGAAGGTTGGTAGGGTGGAAGGTGAGCACCAGGGCGTTCTGTCCTTGTTACCGTTGGAGGGGTGGGGTCTGAGGGCGGAGGTGCGGGATGTGCACGAGATGCGTTGGAGGGCATCTTTAACCACGTGGGAAGGGAAATTGCTGTCTCTAAAGATGGAGGCCACCTGGTGTGTTCTGTGGTGGAACTGGTCCTCCTGGGAGCAGATCCGGCGGAGGCGGAGGAATTGGAAATACGGGATGGCATTTTTGCAAGAGGTAGGGTGGGAAGAGGTGTAATCCAGGTCCCTGTGGGAGATGATGGGTTTGTAAAAAATGGCAGTGTCAAGTCGGTCGTCGTTAATGGAGATGGAGAGGTCCAGGAAGTGGAGGGAGGTGTCAGAGATGGTCCAGATAAATTTAACGTCAGGGTGGAATGTGTTCGTGAAGTTGATGAATTGCTCAACCTCCTCACGGGCGCAGGAGGTGGTGCCAATGCAGTCATCAATGTAGCGGAGGAAGAGGTGGGGAGTGGTGCCTGTGTAATTACGGAAGATCAACTGCTCTCCGTAGCCAACAAAGAGACAGGCATAGCTTGGGCCCATCCGTGTGCCCAGGGCTACCCCAGCACACTACTGCTGCACCACTCGGAGCCCACGCGCCGAGTGCTATCCACAGGTCCCTTCGAGATTGATGTCGAAGATCTCCACCGCTATCGTATCATCTGGTGTTGCGCAGACGTATGGAGGCTGTGTAAATATAAACATGTTTTCTAAACTCCCACATTCTGTTGGTTGAACTGTGATTTCATTCTAAATCACAGCATGTGTCACAGCGCAGACTGAGGCCATGCGGCCCACCTTCGCTCTGCTGATTCGACACAGTAAGTAAACATGTGTCTCTTGCCTTCTCCGTGTAATTCTGCACATTGTTACTTTAAACATGACCACCGATTTCCCTTTTGCGTGTATTGAATCTGCCTCTTTGTCAGTGTCAGTTAGGGATTTACTGACCCCAACCACTCCCTGTACGAAAGCGTTCTTCCTAATGTCACTTTTCGTTCTTTTCCTCATGACTTTAAAAGTCTGCCTATCCTTTCAGGCGTGGGAGCATTTTGACTACTTTCCCTGTCTAGAGTTCGCATGACTTGGAAAACTTCAATCAGGCCAGATTTCAAACTTCTGTTCTCCGAGGAGAGCTGTCCTAATTTTCCAATCTTGTTTCATTGCTGACATTCCTTCAACACGGCACCACTCACGTCAACGCAATATTCCATCATTTCACTTCCTTGCTTTCTGCCCAATTTGTACTCCAAGCAGGTAAAATCAATGACTGCAGATGCTGGAAACCAGATTCTGGATTGGTGGTGCTGGAAAACACAGCAGTTCAGGCAGCTTCCGAGGTGTAGTAAAATCGACGTTTCGGGCAAAAGCCCCGACTTTAGAGAAGGTGTTTTTTGAGAAAGTTAACCGGGCACTCTTGCACAAGTCAGAAAACGCGGGCTCGTCCGGGATTTCGCGCATGTCTACGTAGTAGAAGACCCAACGCGAGAATCACACCCCAAGACCAACGAGCCACACTGAGAGCACTCAAGCAGCCCCGCATCATCTCTTTAACCAGCTGAGTCTTGCTCAGTGTGAAATACATTTGACATTGCTCTGACAATTGCAAGCGGCAAAGAGCTTCCAGAACAATTGCTTCTCATTTTGTCTCCCTGCTCCCGTTTGTCCCGGACCCAGGAACCGGGCTCTCTCCACTGGCAGAAAATTAAACCGTTTTGATTAGATTAGATTAGATTACTTACAGTATGGAAACAGGCCCTTCGGCCCAACAAGTCCACACCGCCCCGCCGAAGCGTAACCCACCCATACCCCTACATCTACATCTACATCTACCCCTTACCTAACACTACGGGCAATTTAGCATGGCCAATTTGTTTCTAAACTTTTCTCTGACACCGGAGTGACCCGTGACAAGCATTGACCTCCTCAACATAGGGTACAGAGAACAACAGAAGGTCACTCAGACCTCCACAAGGATGTCATCTTAATTGTGCACATTGGGCCAGTATATCAATGTGAAATATTTATGTCGAAGTTTTTTGAGAAAGAGATGAGAAGGCGAGGTGCAGAACAGAGCGCCGTTATACGGGAAAGCTGCTAAAGACGACATTGACAGAATAGGAGAGATGGTTTCCCTTCTGGTTGATGCTCCCATCATGCACCCGCAGACATATCGCCTTCGTGCAAATATAAACTCTGTCTGGATTCCCACATTCTGTTTTTTCAAACTGTGATTTCGCTCAAAAGCACAAAATTTCAACACTCGCAACGTTCAAACTTTTCTAAATTCTCATAGATATATTTAGCGAACACCTGGAAAAAATTCTTTCAAACTTACCTGGGGAATGTCGGATTGAGGGCTCTTGAACTTTAAGTAAAAGGACGGGAAGTTTGCCTCGAGGCTGTGTAATGTGGAGATGTGTTCCCCATGTAAACTGGTAGTGCTTGGCCATCTCAGTGCTTCCCGATGCAGGATTGCTCTGACCCACAGGGAGGTTTCAATGATAAACTGTCCCGGGGCTTCCTGCCGTACCGTGACGTCATAGGGCGGGCACCCAGTGATGGCCTGTAGCTGCTGTGACACAATAACAATGTGGCCCTGGAACATGAATACGAATTAGTTCATGAGTCACGTGGTACTGATTCATTCTATGGAATGTTCTTTTAACGTCACGGATGTATATATGAGAGGAGGTAAATGGGCAGGGCTTACACCTCGGGTCAACTCTTCCATCACTCGCAACACCCCACACCCATCATCTCCCATTGTCCCAAGGCACCTTCCGCTGCACTCACCGAATGTGTAACACCTGCCCATTTACCTGCTCCCTCCTGAATATCCAAGGGCTCGAACACATCTTCCAGGTAAAGCAGCACTTTACCTGCACATTTGCCACAACCGAGTCTACTACACAGTGTGGTTTTCCCAAAGTAGCATGAAGCATAAACTGGGTGACTGCTTCGCAGAACATCTCGATTCTGCCCGCAAAAACAGGCCTTGAGCCTCTGGTTGCCTGTCACTTTAACATGCCACCCTCCTCCCTGGCCAACATCTCTGTCTCAGGCATGCAACAGTGTTCCATGAAAGCTAAGCTCCAGATGGAAGACCAACGCCTCATTTTCCACTTGGAGATCCTATAGCCCTCCAGTCTTCAACATCGAGTTCAATATTGTTTCGACCCGAACCCCATGCCCTTGACCCCTACCAAACCCACACGAGGCCTTGTTATCACATCGTCTGCTGTTACACATGACTTATTGTTAGCTAGGAACAGTCTCCATTACAGTCTCCATTAACAGTTAGTCACCCTCCGATACAGATCGTTATTCACTATTTTGTCCCTCCAATATTCTCTCTCTGAACTGGCGGCAAAGAGAGCAATGTGGACTGATATCCCTGAGCCAGCTGTTTGTCCCATCTCCAGGAACAGGGCTCCCTCCACTGGTGGATAATTAAACTATTTTGCTGTTGCGCTGACGTGAGGAGATTGTGCAAGTATAAACTTTTTCTGAATTCCCACCTTCCGTTGGTCGAACTGTGAGTTCACTCTGAATCACAACACGTGTCACAGCGCAGTTGGAGGCACCTTAGCTCTGCTGGTTCTACACAGCAAGTAAATGAGAGTCACTATTCGTATCATTCTTTTGCCTTCTCCCTGTAAATCTCCACATTGTTACTTTGAACATGTCCACCGAATTCCCCTTTGTGTTCTTGAATCTGTCTCTTTGTCACGGTAAGACAGGGGTTCGCGGATCCGAACAGCTCCCTGCGCGAAAATGTTCTTCCTTATGAGAATCCGAGATAGAAAGAGGAACTTCTGGGGAAACTCAGCAGGTGTGGCAGTACCTGTGGGAGAAAAGAGATTTCTGAAATATTGTCTCTGATTCTCTTTCCACCGATGGTGCCTGACCTGCTGAGTTGCTCCTGCAATTTCTGTTTTTGCTTTTAACTGAAAGTTCATTTCATCTTTCGGATGGAACAACCAGAATCGCCATTTGCGTATATTTAACCCTTTCGAAACCTGTGAAGTGATTGGATTCAAACAAACCCAGCAAAAATTCACTCTTTCTCAGCTCCACAGGCAGAGAGACCTGGGAAATGGAGCTGTCAGTGTGGTTCTGTATTGCTGGGCCGAGTGGTTAATGCGATGGACTTGAGATCCATTGCGGTTTCCCAACGCAGTTGTGAACCCTGCCGACTAAAGTTGAGAAATGTCGTCAAAAAGAAAGGCAGATTGCTCCACAGTTTCTTATTTAAGATTCAAATCAGTGGAGGGGGGTTGAAATATTTCAATCACATTGGGACTGGTAGGAATCTGCAACTCACTGCCTGTCAGGGTCGAACAAACAAACACCCACAGAGCTGCTTTTGAAGCGATGAGCCAAGAGGTTGGAAATGAGACTAGAAGAGTGAGGGGCTTGCATTGGGATCGAAATGAAGCAGGCACCTGAGGATAAATATGTTTTATTTGCCAGTGAAAGATAATGATTCACAAAGTTGGGACGATGAAAGGGAAGCAGTGGTGGTGATTATCTTTGGCTGTTTCTCTTGTGAATGTTCCCATTGCTGCGCATGTCCGCGTTAACGTCAAAAATCTGCAGCATGGCGGCGTCAGGTACGCACAGTGCCAGGGGCGCAATGGATGACGCATCTGACTCCACCTACCTGTTTGAAATGCAGCTCACAGCTTCTTCACACCCCCCAAATAATCTTTCTCATTGTCCTGAAGCCGGCATACGGTTTGAATTCCTGATCTGCAGGAACGAGAATCTTTTCACTGTCTCGCGTCAGTAAGTGTCCCTGAGAACATCAGAGTCAAGTCACAGCGCTGTCAGAGGAGGGGAAGCTGAAAGAGCTGAAACAGGCTGCTCATGCGCACATTTCACTTTCCCCAACTCACCGTCCCAACCACTGCGGCTCCTGGGAATGGAAAGGAAACTAACACCAAAACCCAGTCTCACCTTTGTAAATCTTCAGGAAATAAGAAAACTGTTCATCCCTTCGGGTCTTCCATCCTGGGCAGACAGCGTTGATTTTAAATGGCTGTCCAGTCAGTGCCAATTCGTTTTGGCTGAAAAAATCTTCCTTAACTCATCCCAGCATTTCTTGCCACAGAGAACTGTGAGGCAGAGTTCATGTATATATTTCATTGTATGATATTTTGTAAATAACATTCGTTTGCTGGTTGTTTGTATCGGGTACTTCAGGTTCATGAGCTGCTGTTTAAGTGTGTTGGTAAATCTGTGGGCTACCATGATGCTGAGAGGGTTGAGTTGTCTGGACATCATTTCCCAGATGTCTTTAATGTAAAGTAATGTGGCTAGGGTTTCTGCAGACGTTGTGTCTGCTTGTGTCAGTTTGTTGATGTGAAATCGGCACACTGGGTTTATTGGGTAGGCAAAAGTGTGGACTGCAGATGCTGGAAACCAGAGTTTAGATCAGAGTGGTTCTGGAAAAGTACAGCAGGTCAAACAGCTTCCGAGGATCAGGAAAATCGACGTTTCGGGCAAAAGCCCTTCATCAGGAATAGAGGCAGGACGCTTCCAGGGGTGGAGAGATAAATTGGAGGGTGCTTGGCCGAAGGTAGCAAAGAGTACAATAGGTGAATGGGGGTGGGGATGGAGGTGACAGGTCAGAGAGGAGGGTGGAGCGGACAGGTGGGATGGGAGATTTGGCAGGTAGGACAGGTCATGGGGACAGCGCTCAGCTGGAAGGTTGGAACTGAGGTAAGGTGGGGGGGGAGGGGAAATGAGGAAACTGGTGCAGTCCAGATTGATGTCCTGGGGTTGAATGTATCCGAGGCCGAAGTTGGGGCGTTCTTCCTCCAGGCATCGTGTGGTGAGGGAATGGCGATGGAGGAGGCCCAGGACCTGCATGTCCTCGGCAGAGTGGGAGGGGGGTTTGAAATGTTGGGTCATAGGGTGATGGGGTTGATTGGTGCGGGTGTCCTGGAGATGTTCCCTCAAGCGCTGTAACTTTATTCTGCGAGGAGTCTCCAGTCTCCCCAATTTGGAGGAGGCCGAATCGCGAGCAATGGATACAAGAAATGACATTGGTGGACGCACAGGTGAAAGCCTTCCACTTACGACGGCCCGGGTTCGATTTCTGGACAGAAATGTAATTTTCTGTAGAGCTGACCGCGCGCGTCCATGTCTTCCTGATAGTCTAGTTTTTAGGATTCGGCGCACTCACCGCCGCAGCCGGGGTTCGATCCCTGGTAAGGGAAGCAATGTTCAAGGGGACTATTCGCTGCCCATCCTTTCTCAATGCGTTCTACTGTTGCTTATTGGTCTTCTTAGTTTCTGGCTGCTGCAGTGTGCAGTGGCTCGTTGAAATAGTGTCCTGATGAAGCTTTGTTTGGATGTGCAGCGATGATTGCATCTGTAGTGAAGTCCTTGGTTCATGTGTGTTGCTTTCCTGTATACACTGTTTTGAATTTACCATTGACTGTTCGCTCTACTGTGACATCGAGAAATGGCACTTTGTTGTTGTTCTCCTCTTTTGTGAATTTTATGCCAGTAAGGAGATTGTTGATGGTGTTGTAGGTTTCCTCTAATTTGTTTCATTTTGTGATGACAAAAGTGTCATCACTGTAGCAGACCCAAAATTTGGGTTGGATCGTTGGAAGGGCTGTTTGTTCAAGTCTCTGCATTATTGCTTCTGCTAGGAATCCTGATACTGGTGGTTTCATGGGTGTTTCGTTAATTTGTTTGTAGGGCTTGTTACTGGATATGAAGTGGGTGGTAAGGCACAGTTCCACGAGGTAGACAGTGATATCTTTGCTGATGAAGTTGATGCTGTGTTTGTGTCTTTGGTTCTTCGAGTAGTGTCTTCAGTTTTCTTCGGCCACGTTGATGTTAATGGATGTGAACAAGGCTGTTATGTCAAAGGACAGCATTATTCTATCCTCTTCTATCTTAGTGTCTTTGGTGTTCAGGAAATCTTGGATGGAGTAAATGGAGTGGCGTGAATCTTCGACTTGGTGTTTTAGTCTTCAGTGGAGGCCTTTGACTAGTCTGTATATTGGTGTTCCAAGTAGTGAGACTATGGCCTGAGGGGGGCTCCTGGTTTGAAGGTGAGGAGAACAACAACAAAGTGCCATTCCTAGATGTCACAGTAGAGCGAACAGTCAATGGGGAACTTCAAACTAGCATCTATAGGAAAACAACAGACCCAAACCAAATACTTAACCATAGAAGCAATCATCCCAACACCCACAAACGAAGCTGCATCAGGACATTATTTCAACGAGCCACTACACACTGCAGCACAGAGAAACTACGAAGAGCACAAGAGAAATACATATATAGTGTATTTAAGGAGAACGGGTACCCAATTAACCCATTCTGCCGATTTCTCATTGATACTGCCAAGCTGACTCTCAAAACCTAGGTTTGTCCCTCCATTCTTTCCTGTTTGCTTTTTGTGGGTTTTGAAAGCTTTCCCAATCCTCTGACTGAGTATTGGAGTTGGAAAGCGATGTTGTGTCTGCACAGGACATTGGTGAGACCACTTTTGGAATATTGTGTGCAATTCTGGTCTCCCTCCTATCAGAAGGATATTGTGAAATGTGAAAGTGTTCTGAGGCACCAATGGGCCCACAGAGGGGCAGAGGCCCTTCTGCTGCCCTGAGTGTGGGAAGGCCTTCAGTGATTCCTCTGCCCTGCTGACACACCAGTTAGTCCACACCGGGGAAGGCTGTTCTCCGGCCCCAAGTGCGAGATGGCCTTCAGCAGTTCTTCCCACCTGCTGAGACACCAGTGGGTCCACACAGAGGTGAGGCTGTTCTTCTGCCCCGAGTGCAGGAAGGGCTTTGCTCTTTCCTCCGACCTGCTGGCCCATTGTTGGGTCCACATGGGGGAAGATGTCGTTCAGTTGCCCTAAGTGCTGTAAGGCCTTCAGCAATTCCTCAGCCCTGCTGAGGTACCAGTCCGTTCACACCAGGGGGAAGCCGTTGTCCTGCCCGAGTGTGGGAAGTGCTTTACCCTGTCCTCCACACTGCTGAAGCACCAGCTGGTCCACACGGGTGGGGGAGGGGGAGGCCATTCTGCTGCCCTAGGTGTAGTGGTTCAGTTGCCCTAATTGCAGGAAGGCCTTCAGCAATTCCTCCGCCCTGCTGAAGTAACAGTGTGTCCACACCGGGAGAGGCCTTTCAGCTTGCCCGAGTGTGGGAAGAGGTTCATGTTTTCCTGCCACTTGCGGAAGCACCAGCGGGGGCACCAGCGCTCCCAGCAATCACATCCCACCAGTGACGCTGCCTTCGGTCACCTCCCAGGACTGAACATCCTGCCAGTTCTGACAGTGGGTGCAGTGGGAGAGTAGGTGGGCTGTTTTTGTTTTCTGCTGGACTGCAATTGCCTCCCGTGCACCCCACAACCACAACCCCATGGTAGCTCAAGGTTAGCACTGCTGCCTCATGGCACCAGGAACGCAGGAATAATTCCACTCTTGGTGTCTGTATGCAATTTATGGAGAGTAGGAAAATGGATCTGAGTGGGTTAGTCTTCGGAAGATCAGTGCAGATATGTTGGGCTGACGGACCTGTTTCCTCATTGTAGGAGTTCTACGATCCTATGAGCTTTGCTTTCGGTGGACACTGCTGCTCATTGAGCCAGAGATAGCACATTGCCAATGAAATGAACCAGAGAAACCTAAGACCGCCAGACCATCAGAGCAGAAGTCAGGCCAATGGGCCCTCGAGTCTACTCTGACATTCGTTAGATACAAAAGGAGTGCAGATGAGATTAGCTACCGTGTGGAAACAGGCCATTCGTCCCAACAAGTCCACACCGACCCTCCGAAGAGTAACCCATCCAGAACAATTTCCCTCTGACTAATGTACCGAACTCTATGGACAATCAAGCATGGCCCATCCACATGACCTGCACATCTTTGGTTTATGGAAGAAAACAGGACCACCAGACAAAACTCACTCAGACATTGGGAGAATGTGCAAACTCCTCACAGACAGTCACCCAAGGCTGGAATCAAACCTGGGTCCCTGGCGCTGTGAGGCTGCAGTGGTAACAACTGAGGCACTACATATTGCAACCTCAAGTAGGTAAGCAGGAGGTTGGGAGAATTCAGCAAGCTAGGCAGCACCAGGATGTGGAGTAGTCAACGTTTTGGGTATTAACCCTTCTTCCGGACTGAAACGTTGACTTTTCCATGAGAAACGATTTACGGGAATGTTGTAGCGGGTTGGAGGATTTGAGCTACAGGGAGAGGCTGAATAGGCTGGGGCTGTTTTCACTGGAGCATCGGAGGCAGAGGAGTGACCTAATAGAGGTTACAAAATCATGAGGGGCATAGACAGGGTAATAGACAAGGTATTTTCCCTGGGCTGGGGGACTCCAGAACTAGAGGGCATAGGTTTAGGGTGAGAGGCGAAATATATTAAAGGGACAACTTCATCATGCAGATGGTGGTACATATATGAAATGAGGTGCCAGAGTATATGGGTCAGGTGTTGTCAAATGGGAGTAGATTAATTTAGGATATCAGGTCCATTTAGGATATGGACAAGTTGAACAGAAGGGTCTTTTTCCATGCTGTTAGTGTCTCTGACTACTGGTCCTGATGTAAGTTTAAAATACAGTCCAAGTAACTTTGAATACTTCAATCTTGTTGAGCTCACCTCCTCAAAGGTTTCAAATGAATCCCTCTGAGAGAAACTGTTTAAACATGCTGAGTTGGACAAAGTATCCCATCAAGTTCAACACAGTAGAAGAAGTCAGAAGTCACAACACCAAGGGGACCAAAACTGATCACAATATTCCATGTGCAGCCTCATCAACGTCCTGTATAACTACAACATAACTTGCAACATCTATACTGAATTCCCTCACTGATGAAAGCCAGTGTGCTGAAACCTTTCTTCATTGCCTTGTGTACCGATGTAATCAGAGGTATAGGACCAACATTAAACTGATGCACAATCCAGCTGCTGAGAGCCCAAAGGCTGAGTAGTGCTGCGTGAGTGTGCTGGGCTTGAGATATTGACACCACCTCCCCACACTTCTGGAGACCTCAGGTCTGTAGCTTACCTTCTTATCCTTGAGGGTTTTCCACCTGTTTGAAACAGCCTGTCCTGCAATTAACCCCTTTTACGCCAAGGCCTTCCTTCTACAGGCAGAATTAATTGTCCTTCTGTCGCACAGTTATTAAACACCATTATCTCATCTGTCCAAAGGAACAGCTCATTGTTTTGCCTCCTCCTGCCCAGCGATAGTTAATGTATGTTATTTGTTAACTCCCTTGGAACAGTTTCTCATTGGCCCTTTCGTTTCTTGGTCCAGAAAGAGTTATTGCTGACTCATGAAGTTATCAAAGTTCTGGAGTTTACAGGACCACACCACATTCCTCTCTGCCTCCTCCAGGAATAACGATTGGTCCTGAGATACTCGCAGTTCCTGACATGCCTTGGTATCCCCAAATACAATTCATATGTCAGGAAATTACTGGTGCTGCCCTGACATACATAGTCACTGTTGGAACAGAAGGATTATTGGGAGAAAATGCAGAAATCCAAAGTGCAAAGAGACTTGAGAGTTCAAGTCCAGGATTTTCTCAAAGTAAACTTGCAGGTTGAGTTGCACTTTCCCCTGCAACTGCCGAATGTTTGACACCAGCCCATTTACCTATTCCCTCCTCGCTATCCAAGGGGTCAAAATTACCTTCCAGGTGAAGTGGCACTTTACCTGCACTACCCACAACCCAGTCTACTGCATTTGCTGCTCATAATATGGGCTCATCTACATTGGAGAAACCGAAGCATAAACCGGGTGACTGCTGCACAGAACATCTACGTTCTGAACGCAAAAAAGACCCTGAGCTTCCAGTTGCCTGCCAATTCCACACCCCATCCTGTTCCCTGGCCAACATCTCTGTCTCAGGTTTGCTGTAGTGTTCCAGCAAAGCTCAGCACCAGCAGAACGAAGAGCACCGAATATTACACTTGGGGACCATACATCCCTCCGGTCCCAATATCGAATTCAATAATTCTAGGGCTGAACTCTATAGTATCCTCGTCCCTCCCACACACACCAAGCCTTGTTATCACATAGTCTGTCATTCCACACTATGTAGCCACGAACAGTCTCCATTAACCCTCCCACGCAGACCGTTATGAACTCCTTTTTCTGTCCAACATTTCTGCCTTCTCTTTGGGCTCTGTCCTGATCTCCACCTTCCTCCCACAATATCTCCTAAATATAAACCGACATTTTCCCAACCACCATCTGTTCTGTGGAAGGGTCACCGACAACTCCTGTTTTTTGTTTCTGATATACAGCATCCGCAGTTCTTTCAGATTTTTATTGAGAGAGAGTTGGAAAGTGTTTCGAGAAACAGAAAGAGAAGGGGGATAAACAGAACAGACATGAACGTAAAATCATTGTAGTGCGATCACTTCCCTTAAACATGAATAGAGCGCATGGTGCATCTGTGAGCTTGTGGCGCAACGGAAGCGCGTCTGACTCCAGATCAGAAGGTTGCGTGTTCAAATCGCGTCAGGCTCGCTACCATCGACATCTAACATTTCGAATTAAGAAAGGAGTACGTTCACTCCGTATGTCGGTTGTGTCAAAAGTTCTTTGTGGAAACTTTCGATCACACGTGAATCTTTGCTGACAGTTTGATTTGTAAACACTGTGTCAGGGAGGTGGTGTGCCCATTGTTTGGGTCAATGCTCAGGTCCCCGCAATGTGAGAAGTCGAACACAAACTGTTCATCACGGGATTTAAACTCACAGCCGCTTCGTTCAGTTGGTGACAGCGCAGTGTGAATAACATCATACCGATGTTTTTACAACATAATCTAGAGATTCCCATCCAGGTTTCAGTGACATCAAACTGCCACGTAATGATGTTATGGTCTCAGTAAACTATAATAACGTGAAGATCGCTGGGATGATTTTCTACATCCGACTGCAATATAAACAAAGATCATTGTTTCCAGTTTTGTGGAACAAAAGACATCATATTGGTGGAAAATTACAGTTAGTGCAAACACAGCTAGCCATCGATAAATATTAATCCTGTTCACTTCAATGGCCAAATTTCAATTCAGAAACCAAGTGCACTCGGCTGCTTGTAACATAGACAACATGACAAAATGGCTCATAGGAGGAGAAATGGGACATTGAGGATGAGTGAAATGTTTGCTTTTGGTCACCTCCACAATTGTTAGAAAAACAGGTTGAAAGGATTCTTAAAAGGTGGCTGAAGTAGTGGTGTGGCATAACACTTCAGACAGCACAAAGTGGAAGACCACTTTGTAGTGGAAGAAAAAGACATTCCTTATTTCTGAAAGAACTGGGTGACAGAAGAGGGGATGAAATCTGACTTGGGAGCTATTTCCTATTTGTTGAGGATGTTGCTTCATCACAGTCTTGGTTTAGAGCATAATCTCTTCATCAGGAATAAAGGGTGGCCCAAGGGGGCTGAGAGATAAATGGGAAGGAAGTGGGGCTGGAGTGAAGGTAGATGGGAGTGCAATAGGTAGATGGAGGTCGGGATTGATGGTGATAGGTCAGAGATGAGGGTGAAGTAAATAGGTGAGAAGCAAGGTGGACAGGTATGACAGGTCAGGAGGTTGGTGTCGAATTGGAAGGTTGGATCTGGGACAAGGTGGGGGAGAGGAAATAAGGAAACTGATGAAATCTGCATTGATAACAAGTAGTTGGAGGGTCCTAAAGCAGACGTTGAGGTGTTTTTCCTACAAGTGTCGGGTGGCAAGAGTTTGGCAGTGGAGGAGGCCCAGGACTTGCAGGTCCTTGGTGGAATGGGAGAGGGAGTTAAAGTGTTCAGCCACAGGGCGGTGTGTGGGTTAGAATTAGAGTCCAAGAGTTGTTCCCTGAAATATTCGGTTAGTTGGCGTCCAGTTTCCCCAATGTGGATGAGAACATATTGCGAGCAATGGACATAATCTTACAAATAGATTGCATAAGTCTTAGCCTGCCAGAATTATTTTCTTTTATTAAATTAAAGAAAATTTTTATTCAATTGGATGACTGCATGAAACGGTTTGTTGGTCAGATTTGAATCATCACTCCCAAATGAGACGATGCCATGAATAACAGTGAACTGCTCTTTTTGTTAAAAACCACGAGTTCTTGATTTATTTTCACAACTTATTGGTATTCACACCTGCACATTCAATGTCAAACTCTGACATCAGAAATTAAATTACAGCATTAATTTTGACTTGAACTATTCGAACAAACAAATTAATAGCACACAGTGAATCGCAAGTCTGATTAATCTGAAATGAAATTTGACCAAAAAAATATAAAATCAAGATGGGAGATAAGAAATGGGGGAAGGGCAGAAGGCAGGAAATGCAGCATCATAGAAAGTGCTCCTCCAGAGAGTGCATTTTACCAACTCCCACTGCTAAATATAAACACTCTGATATGATCCTACGGTTTTAATGTAAACCATAGCCCCATACAATAGGTACCAATTAAATGAGTTAAAAATACAAGCCTTGAGCAAATCCAGCTTCCAGCCTTACCCCCTGCTTCTTGGAGTTTGGACCTTCCTCCAGCTCCAGGGGGTTGTTGAACTCCTGGGCTCCAGCGGGCACGCCTCCACTGAAGAAGCCTTGGGAAGCACATGCAAAGGCAAGATGCAGAACAGAGAACCTTTGTATATGAAAGCAGCTGACAGAGACATTGAGCAATAGAATCACATGGGTTTTACCCATCGACCTCTGGGTTATCTACCCAGCACAATCACGCAGCAATTCTCTACTTCTGAGCTCCCAGCAGCTGGATCGTGGATCAGTTTAAAGTAGGTCCTAAATCTCTGATTACATCGGTACACAAGGCAGTGAAGAAAAGTTGAGGCACACTGGCCTTCATCAGTTAGGGAATTGAGTATAGATGTTGGCAAGTTATGCTGTAGTTATACAGGACGTTGATGAGGCTGCACCTGGAACATTGTGATCAGTTTTGGTCCCCTTGGTGTTCTGACTTCTGACTTCTTCAACTCTGGGTTTGTGTTGAACTTGATGGGATACTTTGTTCAACTCAGCATGTTTAAACAGTATCGCTCAGAGGGATTCATCTGAAACTTTTCAGGAGGTGAGCTCAACAAGATTGAACTATTCAAAGATACCTGGACTCTATTTTAAACTTACATCAGGACCAGTAGTCAGAGACACGTACAGCATGGAAACAGACCCTTCGGTCCAACTTGTCCATGCTGACCTGATATCCTATATTAACCTACTCCCATTTGACAGCACCTGACCCATATACTCTGGCAGCTCATTTCATATATGTACCACCCTCTGAATGAAGACGTTGTCCCTTTAATATGTTTCGCCTCTTACCCGAAACTTATGCCATCTAGTTCTGGACTCCCCCACCCCAAGGAAAGGACATTGTCTATTACACTGTCCATGCCCCTCATGATTGTATAACTGCTATTAGGTCACTTCACTGCCTCCGATGCTCCAGTGAAAACAGCCCCACGCTATTCAGCCTCTCCCTGTAGCTCAAACCCTCCAACCCCCAGCAACATTCCCGTAAATCGTTTCTCATGGAGAAGTCAACGTTTCAGTCCTGAAGAAGGGTTAATACCCAAAACGCTGACTACTCCACATCCTGGTGCTGCCTGGTTTGCTGTATTCTCCCAACCTCCTGCTTACCAACTTCGGGTTGCAACATGTAGTGGCTCAGCCTCACAGTCCCAGGGACCCAGGTTTGATTCCAGCCTTGGGTGGCTGTCTGTGAGGAGTTTGCACTTTCTCCTAATGTCTGCGTGGGTTTTCTCTGGGTGGTCCTGTTTTCTTCCATAAACCAAAGATGTGTCGGTTATGTGGATTGGCCATGCTTAATTGCCCATAGAGTTAGGTACATTAGTCAGAGGGAAATGTGTCTGGATAGGTTATTCTTCGAGGGGTCGGTGTGGACTTGTTGGGACAAATGGCCGTTTTCCACACTGTAGCTAATCTCATCCAATACTTTTGTTACTAAAGGATGGCAGAGTAGGCCGAATGGCCTAAGTTCTGCTCCGATGGTCTTGCGGTCTTAGGGTTCACAGGATCATTTCATTGGCAATGTGCAGTCCCGGGCTCAATGAGCAGCAGTGTCCACTGACAGCAAAGCTCATAGGATCGTAGAACTCCTACAATGTGGAAAAACAGGTCCTTCAGCCGAACACATCTGTACTGATCTTCCGAAGACTAACCCACTCAGATCCATTTTCCTACCCTCCATAACTTGCACACAGAGCCCCAAGGTGGAATTATTCCTGGGTTCCTGGTGCCATGAGGCAGCAGTGCTAACACTGAGCCACCATGGAATTGTGATTGTGGGGTGTAGGGGAGGCAATTGTAGTCCAGCAGAAAACAAAAACAGCCCACCTACTTTCCCACTGCACCCACTGTCAGAACTGGCAGGAGGTTGAGTCCTGAGAGGTGACTGAAGGCATCATCACTGGTAGGATCTGATTGCCGGGAGCGCTGGTGCCCCGCTGGTGCTTCTGCAAGTTGCAGGAAAACATGAACCTCTTCCCACGCTCGGGCCAGCTGGAGGGCATCTTCCCGGTGTGGGCACATTGATGCTTCAGTAGGGCAGAGGAATTGCTGACGGCCTTCCCGCTCTTTAGGGCAGCAGAATGGCCTCCCCCCTCCACCACTGACACCCCCAACACTCCCGTGTGGTCCAACTGGTGATTCAACAGTGCGGAGGAGCAGGTAAAGACCTTCCCACATTCGGGGCAGGAGACCAGCTTGGATCCACACAACAGTGTGGATGGACTGGTGCCTCAGCAGGGCAGAGGAATTGCTGAAGGCCTTCCTGCACATAGGGCAACTGAACGACCTCCCCAACATGTGGACACACCAATAGGCCAGTAGGTCAGAGGAACGAGCAATGCCCCTCCTGCACTCGGGGCAGATGAACAGCCTCTCAGTGTGGACCCACTGGTGTCTCAGCAGGTGGGAAGAACTGCTGAAAGCCATCTCACACTTGGGGCTGGAGAACAGCTTTCCCCGGTGTGGACCAACTGGTGCGTCAGCAGGGCAGAGGAATCACTGAAGGCCTTCCCACACTCAGGGGAACAGAAGAGCTTCTTCCCCTCTGTTGGCCCATTGGTGCTTCAGAACCCTTTCAAATTTCACAATATCCTTTTGATAGGAGGGAGACCAGAATTGTACACAATATTCCACAATGTCCTGTACAGCCACAACATAACTTCCCAACTCCAATACTCAGTCAGAGGATTGGGAAAGCTTTCAAAACCCACAAAAAACAAACAGGAAAAAATGGAGGGTCAAACCGAATTTTTGAGAGTCAGCTTGGAAACATCAATGAGAAATCGGCGGAATGGGTTTATTGGGGACGCCTTCTCCTTAAATGCACTATATACGTATTTCTCTTGTGCTCTTCATAGTTTCTCTGTGCTGCAGTGTGTAGTGGCTCGTTGAAATAATGTCCTGATGCAGCTTCTTTTGTGGGTGTTGGGATGATTGCTTCTGTGGTTAAGTATTTGGTTTGTGTGTGTTGTTTATCTGTAGATGCTCGTTTGAAGTTCCCCATTAACTGTTCGCTCTACTGTGACATCTAAGAATGGCAGTTTATTGTTGTTCTCCTCTTTTTCAAACCAGGACCGCCACCCCCAGGCCATAGTCTCACTACTTGCAACATCAATATACAGACCAGTCAAAGGCCTCCACTGAGGACTAAAACACCAAGTCGAAGATTCATGCCACTCCATTTACTCCATCCAAGAATTCCCAAACACCAAAGACACGAAGATAGAAGAGGATGGAATAATGTTGTCCTTTGACATAACAGCCCTGTTCACATCCATTAACATCAACGTGGCCAAAGAAAACTGAAGACACTACTCGAAGAACCAAAGACACAAACACAGCACCAACTTCATCAGCAAAGATTACACTGTCAAGCTCGTGGAACTGTGCCTTACTACCCACTTCATATTCAGTAACAAGCACTACAAACAAATCAACGAAATACCCATGAAACACTTCTGTCATCAAAAAATGAAACTAATTAGAGGAAACCTACAACACCATCAACAATCTCCTAACTGGCATAAAATTCACAAAAGAGGAGAACAACAACAAAGTGCCATTTCTAGATGTCACAGTAGAGCGAACAGTCAATGGTAAATTCAAAACAGCCTCTACAGGAAAACGCCACACGCGAACCAAGTACTTAGCTGCAGAATTAATCATCCCTACACATGCAAACAAATCTGAATGAGGACACGATTCCAACGAAACACGACACACTGCAGCACCCAGTGACGACGAAGACCAATAAGTAACTGTACAGCGCAGTTAAGGAGAAGGGGTAGCCAAAACACGCACAGAAGATGGCTTCCCTGCCCGGGAATCGAACCCGGACCGCAGCGGTGAAAGCACCGAATACTAACCACTAGACCACCAGGGAGATATGCGTAAAGTTTGACAGCTCTACTGAAAATTGCTTCCCTGCCCGGAAATCGAACCCGGGTCACGGTCGTTCGAAGGCTTCCACCAATGTCATTTCTTGAATCAATTGCTCCCGATGCGGTCTCCTCTACATTGGGGAGACTGGAGCCTCCTTGCAGAGTCAAGTCACAGTGCTTGAGGAAACATCTCCAGGACACCCGCAACAATCAACCCCATCGCCCTGTGGCCCAACATTTCAACCTCCCCTCCCACTCTGCCAGGGACATGCAGGACCTGGGCCGCCTCCATTGCCGCTCACTCCCCACCCGATGCCTGGAGGAAGAACACCCCAACTTCTGCCTCGGATACATTCAACCCCAGGACATCAATGTGGACTGCACCAGTTTCCTCATTTCCCCTCCCCCCCACCTTACCTGAGTTCCAACCTTCCAGCTGAGCGCTGTCCTCAGGACCTGTCCTCCCTGCCAATCTCCCTTCCCACCAATCCGCTCCACCCCCCTCTCTGATCTGCCACCTCCATCCCCGTCCCCATTCACCTATTGTACTCATTGCTACCTTCGGCCCAGCAGCCCCATTTATCTGTCTACCTTGGAAGCGTCCTGCCTCTTTTCCTGATTAAGGACTTTTGCCCGAAATGTCGATTTTGCTGATCCTCGGAAGCTGTCTGACCTGCTGTAATTTTCCAGCATCACTCTGATCTAAACTCTGGTTTCCAGCATCTGCAGTCCTCACCTTTGCCTACCCAATAAACCCAGTGTGACGATTTCATATCAACAAACTGACACAAGCTGACTCAACGTCTGCAGAAACCCGAGCCACATTATTTTACATTAAAGACATCTGGGAAATGATGTCCAGACAACTCAACCCTCTCAGCATCATTGTCGCCCACAACTTTACCAATACACTTAAACAGCGGCTCATGAACCTGAAATACCCCATACAAACAACCAGCAAACGAATGTTATTTACAAAATACCATACAAGGAAATATATACATGAACTCTGCCGCACAGTTCTCTGTGGCAAGAAATGCTGGGAGGAGATAAGGAAGATTTCTTTCAGCCAAAACGAATCGGCACTGAATGGACAGTCATTTAAAATTAAAGATGTCTGCCCAGGATGGAAGACCCGAAGGAATGAACAGTTTTCTTATTTCCTGAAGATTTACAAAGCTGAGACTGGGTTTTGGTGTTTGTTTCCTTTCCACTCCCAGGAGCCGCAGTGGTTGGGGCGGTGAGTTGGGGAAAGTGAAATGTACCCGTGAGCAGCGTGTGGGACTATTTCAGCTTCCCCTCATCTGACTGCGCTGTGACTTGACTCTGATATTCTCAGTGACATTTACTGACGCGAGACAGTGAAAAGATTCTCGTTCCTGCAGATCAGGAATTCAAACCGTATGCCGACTTCAGGACAATGAGAAAGATTAATTGGGGTGTGTGAAGAAGCTGTGAGCTGCATTTCAAACAGGTAGGTGGAGTCAGATGCGTCATCCATTGCGCCCCCGTCACTGTGCGGACCTGACGCCGCCATGCTGCAGAGTTCTGACGTTAACACAGACATGCGCAGCAATGGGAACATTCACAAGAGGAACAGCCAAAGATAATCACCGTCACTGCTTCCCTTCCATAGTCCCAACTTTGTGAAGCAGTATCTTTCACTGGCAAATAAAACACCTTTGTCCTCAGGTGCCTGCTTAACTTCGATCACGACTTCAATCCCCTCACTGTTCTGGTCTCATTTCCAAACTCTTGGCTCATCACCTCAATAGCAGCTCTGTGGGTATCTGCTTGTTCCACCCTTACAGACAGTGGAAAATTCCCGTCAGTCCCAATGTGAGTGAAATACTTCAACCCCTCCACTGATTTGCATCTTTAAAAATGCCGTGGAGCAATCTCCCTTTCTTTCTGACGACAGTTCTCAACTGTAGTCGGCAGGGTTCACACCTGCGTGGGGAAACCGCAATGGATTTCATGTCCATCGCATTCACCACTCGGCCCATCAATACAGAACCACACTGACAGCTTCATTTCCCAGGTCTCTCTGCCTGTGGAGCTGCGAAAGAGTAAATCATTGCTGAGTTTGTTTGAATCCAATCACTTCACAGGTTTCGAAAGGGTTAAATATCTGCAAATGGCGAGTCTGAGTGTTTCATCCTGAAAGATGAAATGGACGTTCAGTTAAAAACAAAAACAGAAATTGCAGGAGCGACTCAGCAGGTCAGGCAGCATCTGTGGAAAGAGAATCAGAGACAACATTTCAGAAATCTTTTTTTCCTCATCCAGGTACAGCCAAACCTGCTGAGTTTCTCCAGCAGTTTCTCTTTCTGTCTCGGACTCTAAGCATCCGCAGTCCTTTACGTTAGAAATTCAATCAATTCAGAAACCCCTTTGTGCTGCCTCAGTGGAAAAGATTTCCGTTTGGAAAACGTTTTCCTGAAACCATTAAAAACGTGCACTTTCACAGCCAAGAAAGCGTTAGGAGCGAGAACAAGAGACACTCCGTCCCTGGGTGGTCTCGAACCACCAACCTTTCGGTTAACAGCAGAACGCGCTGACCAATTGCGCCACAGAGACTGGGCCCAGCTCTACGTGCACAGCGTCTTTGAGGAATCTAGTATTCAATTCATAATTCAAACCGCCCCGCCCAAAATTACCATTGTCTTCTTTCAGTTTTACTTTTCCATAATAAAACCTTGGACATTCATTATGGAGACATGGGGACAGCCTGATCCCACCATCTGCAGGCACATCCATGTCACGAGGAACGAGCTCTCCTACACCGGGGCCATCGCCCTCAGAGCCTTTCAGTGTTTTGCCTCTTCCCGAATTTTCTCATTGGCCCCGAGCCGAGAATGGGTTTGAATTCCTGATGTGCAGAGAATTCTTTCAATGTCTCGGGTCAGTTCAGGTCCCGAGAATATCAGAGTCAATCAGCCTCTTAAACAAGGGGACGGTGTCTGGACTGTCTCTGCTCAGTCCGTCAGTTCATCCTTCATTCTCCTCTAATTCCACTTCCCAAAGAGTTTCTAAAGATTCACAAAGCTGGAGACTGGGATTTGTGTTTTACTTCCTGAACATTTTTCCACCTGCAAACTGACAATATTTTGCCAAAACCTCTTCCCGATTGTAATATTTGCATCATGTCCAGGGATGAGGAATTTCCATTGTGTGGAGACATTCCCAAGTTTGGGAATATCTCCACAAAATGGAAATTCCTCATCACTGGACATGATGCAAATATTACAATCGGGAAGAGGTTTTGGCAAAATATTTCCAAACACATGGCGAGTGTAGTTCCGCAATATGAAGTTATAGACTTTGCTGTTGAAAAAAAAAGCAGTGCATTGTTGAAATGGTGACATCTTGGAATGTGGGGAAAGTGAGGACGAGAGGTGAAAGTCGAAAAATGTGGCACTGGAAAAACACAACAGGTCAGGCAGCATCTGAGTAGCAGGACAGGGAACGTTCCAAATGTCCACTCTGTCCAGGCCGTTCAATGTTCTGTACGTTTCAATTAGATCCCCCTTGAATGTGGGCCTGTTAATCAGCATGAACCAAACCCTTCAGGATGAGGACATCCGTGATTAGATTCAACAAAGTGAGAATGGAGGGTGAGAGTGTGGGGTGGAGATTTTCAGCTTTCAGGGAATTAGGCAGGAAAGAAAGTTTAATATACATTATAACTGATCAGATGAGCCGATGGGCCAAGGAGTAGTGGATGGAGTTTAATTTAGACAAATATGAGCTGTTGCATTTTGATGAGGCAACTCAGGGCAGGACCAACGTGGTTAATGGTAAATTAATGGAATTCTGTGCTCAAGGAAGCAGTAGAGGCAGCTTCATTAAGACACTGTTGGATGGGTTTTCTGCGTGGTAAGGGTATTACGGGAAGTTGGGATAATACAATTAGGAGGAGCTGAGACGATTGATCGATCCGCCATGATTTTAATGAATGGCGGAGCAGGGTCGATGGGCCAAATGGCCTACTCCTTCTATTACTTTGAAACGATAACCCTGCGTTTCCCATGGTCAACCCACCTAACCTGCGCATCCCTGAACACTGGGCAATTTAGCACAGCCAATCCAAATCAAGGCCAGTGAGCAATGTAGTGATTTGGAAACCAAATACCAGAGAATGATAGAAAGGGACAAGGAGAATAAATGTACGAGCGATCAAAACTCGATTCTAACCATCGCAAAAAATAAAACTAAAAGCTCAGTATGTGAATGTGTGCTGCATTGTAACAAAAGCGAATTAATTGACTGCACACGTTGAAGAGAATAATTATGATCTGAGACTCCTTACAGAGATATGGCTTCAGAATGACAAGGATTGGATCCGGAATATCGAGGGGATACGTGGCATTCAAGTCGAGTGAGGAGCTCAGTAACGGTAGAGGGTGGGCACTGCTTATCAAAGCACTGACAACATGGTAGTCTGGTATCAGCTCGGATTTCAGGTCCTGATTTCTCTGTCCTCTAATCTCCCTGTTCCCACAGAGTTAAATGTTGTCTGTTCTCAGCTCTGTTTGATTTCTGTTGAAACTTTGACCCCTTTTACACCTTCTGGAGCAATAAAATATTCTGAGCCTCCTGGAAATGACACCTTATCTATACCCCTCCTGATTTTAAAAATCTCTATAAAGTTATTTGTCAACTTCCTCGGCTCCATTGGAAAAATGTCCCAGCTTCTTCTTCATTCAAAACCTCCATTCCCAACAACACGCTGGTAAAGTCGCAAATAGGGAATTGTATCAAATCACATAAATGTACTGTCTGAAACAATCTAGCTGTGTTCTGGCATAAGATATTGAGAGTCCCTGGTGAAAGTAATTACGAATGCAATTATTTTGGTCACAGAATTGGACAATCATTTTGCAACAAAGGGGTCTACTTTGATTAGGAGGTAGTGGTCATTTCTAGGGTAAGTGAACACTTTGGAGATCAGGGAGATGAAGTTCCAGACACTTTGGAAGGGCAAGAAATGAATTTGATAAATAAGGCAAAGAACTGCGGATGCTGGAAATCTGAAACAAAACCTGAGAACACGGGAAAAACTCAGCAGGACTGGAAGCATCTGTGGAGAGAAAGCAGAGTTAAAATTTCGAGTCCACCAACTCCTCTTCGGGATTCTGAAATAGTTTGTGAGAACCCCTTAAGTCATCTGCCCAGCTTTAAGACCACAATACACAGGAGCAGGATGAGGCCATTTGGCCCATAGAGTCTGCTCCACCAGTCGATCATGGCTGATATGTTTCTCTATCCCATTCTGCTGCCCTCTCCTCATAACTCTTGACCCCTTACTAATCAAGAACCTATCTCTGTCTTAAATGCCCTAAATAACTTGGCATCCCCAAACCCTTCTCCTCGTGGAAACATCATCTCCACGTCCACACTGTCCAGGCATAGAGTAGCACAGCGCTGCCTGACCCACTGTGATCTCCAGCATTTTTTGTTTTCAGGAAAGCTTCCAGCATCTTCAACAACGTGCTTCTAAATTTTGTGCACAGTTGGTTAGCTCTCCCTGGATCACGTGAGATTTAACCTTACTCAACAATCCACTGTGTGGTACATTTAACAAAGTTCCCAGCCCCCACCTCTTTCTGCACACAGAGGCAGCCCGATGGATCAGTGGTTCTCACTGCTGCCTTACAGCGCCAGGGGTCCGCTTTCAATTCCAGCCTTTGGGCGACTGTCTGTGTGGAGTTTGCACATTCTCCCTGCCGTGTCTGCTGGGTTTCCTCCTAGTGCTCTGGTTTCCTCGCAAAATCTAATGATGTGCAGTTTCGGGAGAAGTGGCCATACTAAATGGGCCCATAGTGTGCAGTACGTTTGGTGGAATGGGATAGGGGAAAGTGTCCACATAGGTTACGCTTTGGATGGTCGGTGTGGACTTGTTGGGCTGAATGGCATGTTTCCACATTGCAGGAATTCTACGTGGCATTTCCCCAACTCCAGAGTCTCAGCACTCTTGGCTTTTCCCATGGACAGCGTGGGGGAGGGAAACAATGTTTTACACGGGAGTAAAGTTCAGTGAGTGTGAAGCTAAAAGTAAACGCATTGCTTGAGCTGTTTCCCAGGTATACCAGAGGGTGAGGGGTGATCTTACAGACGTTTATAGAATCATGAGAGGCATGGATAGGATAAATAGACAAGGTAATTTCCCTGGGATGGGAGAAGTCCAGAACAGGAGGATAATATGTTTGGGGTGAGGGAGGCAAGTGTAAGGAATGATCTGCCGGAGGAAGTGGTGGATGTAGGTCCAATTATAACATTTAAAAGGCATCTGGATGGGTATATGAATAGGAAGAGTTCAGAGGGATATGGGCCAAGTGTTGGTAAATGAGACGAGATTAATTTTGGCTATCTGGTCGGCACGGATGAGTTGGACTGAAGGACCTGTTTCTGCGCTGTGTATCTGTGTGACTCTGGCTTGTCTGTAATGTTTGCCATGTCTGTATGTTCAGTTTCTGTCTGGTATCGGTGTCAATGACCTGATATCTCATTTCCTCCATCTCCCCACTTCCACCTCCCCAGATGTTAACCATTTCGTGTCTGGGTTTTTCTCAAGAATCTCAAAATCAGACTTACTCACTCCTAGATGTCGTGAAAGATACTAACTTTCAGGTGGAGGTATCCAAAATTCTAAGGTGTCTGTCTTGATGTTTTCACTTTTCGGTCTCTGTAAGATCCTGAATAAGTACTGTCGGGAGAATTAGTTTGAGCGGAGTGAGAATAGAGGGGTGTGAGGGGGTGGGATAGTGCTTTCAATTTTGTGGAAAAAGAAAAGAATGTTCTGCAGAAAGTAGAATTGCTTGTTTGGAATTTCTAACCTGGACTGACAGTAATGACTTTTGTAATCTCTTTTTACAGATTATTTGAAGATTTGAAGATGGACACTTCAATATCAATAGATGAAGAGCTTTGCCTGAAACATTGACTCTGCTGCTCCTCAGATGCTGCCGGATCTGCTGTGCTTTGACTCTGACTCTCCAGCATTTGCAGTCCTCAATTTCACGTCAATGTCTGGCAGTCACTGAATCCATCGGGACTATAACAATTTTCGACTATGATTCTGTGAGAAGGAACCAAGCTTTTTGGTTCCTCTTTCAGTACGTTTTCAGCATCAGTGAGAGTGGAAGAGAGACCCGACTGTTGCAGCACTCTGATTGTGGAGCCAGTAAAAGTTATACAGACTGGGAAAAGGAATTCACGGCAGGGAGGTGCTGTACACGCGTTTGTGTGCAGCTGAAGCTTCGGTCATGGAGAAACCCAAGGAATCCCGTCCTGTGGAGAAACCATGAAAATGTGGCGACTGTGGGAAAGGCTTCCGTTTCCCATCTGACCTGGAGACTCATGGGCGCCGTCACACCGGGGTGAGACTGTTCTCCTGCTCTGAGTGCGGGAAGACCTTCAGCAATTCCTCTGTACTGCAGAGGCACCAGGGGGTCCACACAGGCGAGAGGCCATTCTCCTGCCCCGAATGCTGGAAGGCCTTCAGCTATTCCTCCGTCCGACTGATCCACCTCGGGGTCCACATATTAGAGAAGCCCTTCAGCTGCTCCAAGTACGGGAAGGCCTTCAATGATACCTCTGCCCTGCTGAGGCACCAGCGGGTCCACACCGGGGAGAGCCCGTTCTCCTGCCTCAAGTGTGGGAAGGGCTTTACCCAGGCATCCCAATTTCTGGTCCATACGGGGGAGAGGCCCTTCCCCTGCCCAGAGTGCGGGAAGGCCTTCAGCAATTCCTCCCACCTGCTGAGGAACAGGCGGGACCATACCGGGGAGAAGCCGTTCACCTGCCCCGAGTGGAAGCGGAGGTTCTCATCATTCCGCACCTTGCAGAAGCACCAGCAGGCGCACCAGTGCTCCCAACAATCTGATTCTGCTGGTGAAGCTGCTGTGGGTCACTGAAAGGACTGAACCCCTGCACATTCTGACAGTGCTTATAGTGGGAGAGTCGGTCGGTTTTTTTTGTTTTATGCCGTCGTGCTCCCCCACCCCTGCAACTTTGCTTCCATTGGGCACTGCTGCTCGTTGAGACCAGGAGCTGTCCAGTTAAAGAATTGTTGGCTCTTTCTGGGAATGAGTCCCAGCCTATAAGAAATGGCTGAATACTGGGGTGTCTATTCACATTCAGCAGTGACTTTTAAATTAGATTTACAGTTACGTGTCTGTGAAACAGTCATAGTCCAAAGATTGCACAAAGGCTTGGCAATCCATTATTGGAAACTGTTTGCTTGAATTGGTAAGTTTAAAAAAAAATTCTTTCTTAATTTGCCGCTTAAGTCTCTGTCTCTGAGATGGTGGGGGGCTTGATCAAAGGGTTTAAATCATTGCTATTAATTAGATTATCTTCTTTAACTTTGCCCTAGAAAATTTGCCATATTTATAATTTGGTTGTTGTTTAAATTATAATGTTGATGTGCAAATCTGTTCTTCATCAAGTCTGGTTCGGGACAGTTGAGAAATTGCATGTTTAAATTTCACTGTGTTGTGAATCTGGTGACAGTGACATTCATTTGTATTGGGTTGCTTACCCTTAGTTGTAGTGTCTTCCACCCCAACTATTCACTATGGTAGTGAGTTCCACAGTCTCACCACACTCTGAGGTTTTTCATGAAATCCTTAGTAGAGAATTGTAAGGGAAAATGTTGACAAGGGCAGAATATAGGGTCTTAACTGCAAATGCCAGGAAGACATTCGACAAAGTAAAACCATGACAATATCGGGATAAATCAGGAGCTTTGACAGTAATGAAGAGGTCACACGTCAGAGTTCAAGAAATTGGTCGTGACAAACAGAAAAAGTACTCAGCAGATATTGGATATTGTAATTAAGCAAGTTTCTAGATGCTGTAGTTGGTTGAATACGATAATAAGAGATGAAATAACCAAAACCACTCATGTAATTTGATGTTGGTAACCATAAAGCAAGTGCATACAATTGATTGATATAGGCCAATTGCGTGCAAGTAGGCCATTCAGCCCATCGAGTCACCATTGACTGACCGTCCAACCCAGACCCAGTTCGTTACCCACCACCACATGCTGCTCTCGAAAGAAGTGAATTTCAAAGACTCGAGAACACTTGTGAGAAAAACAAAACTTTCCTATCTTAAATGAGAGACTAGTCTCTGGCTAGAATTGAGTTGACATTACATTTACATTAAGTCCTCTCCAGATGTTATACAGCTCCATCGGATCATCTGTTTCTTCTAAACTCAAACTGAATCAAGCCTAGCCTGACATCCCTTTTTCCCCGATTATAAGTTGAGTAAATGAGCGACCCTCGACCTCACTGGCATGACAAAGGATGCCCTCAATCCAAGTTGACCTTAACTGTCCAACCTCTTGACCCCCACGCCACAATGTGGTCAGCCGCAACTCAGCCCTGAACGAGAGCAGAGGAACTGAATACACAGCAGTGAGGTGGACATTGCATTCCCAGAGAATATTGTTCAAGTGTGAAATTTGTTCAGCTCGCATTTGGATCACTGCAGGGACTATGTCTCCTCTCATTTAAATGTCTTTGATCCCAATAACAGTCTAGTTTTGTTGTACATTGTGTGTGTTTTATCTGTGTGTCACGACATGATTTTCTATTGTTGTCATTCCCATGAGGATGTGTGAATTCAGCACCAGATAATAGTCTCAGTTCTGAATTTTCCTTGAGGATTGGTATAGAACGGACTAAGTGTCAGTCAGATTGGAAGAAGCTCGACTGTTTATTTAACCCTTTGCTGTCCTTCCCCTGGGACTGTATGAATGGGGAAGTGTAGAGGAAGTTTTACTCTGTATCTAACCCAATGCAGTCTCTGTCTTGGCAGTGTTTGTTGGGGACAGTGTTGAGGTAGCTTCACTTGCAATTGAAGAGTAGAAGAAGCTTTATTCTGATTGTCATCCCATGCTGTCCTTGTGCTGGGAGGTTTAGATGGCATCTATAATTGAAGTGAATGCAGACTTGGCTGTGGGAGTGGAGGGTACTTGAACCTGAGCACGCCCATCTTTGAGATTGCTGTGCTGATCAAGACAATCTCAGACACCTTCATTCACTTTTCCAACCAACCACAGGGTGGTTAAGGATGGGTATAAATGCTGGCATTGCCAGCGATGCCCACATCCCATGCATGAATAAATACTTTCTGTTTAAAAGTTTACATTCACGTTCCAAACCCTCTAATGTATGATTACTTACATGGAAAATTCCTGTCTGTTTATAATTTCATTTTAAAACATAGGAATGTGTCAACCATGTAGAAATATAACAAGAACAACAAATGGAGAATTTAACTGGTAATGAACAGGACCAGAATGCTGAGTCAGCCTGACCTCCAAGGCTGAGAGAGTTCTCCCAGATGTTGAAGTTACACCTGTGCCTTTTACTCTTGCAGCTTCCCCAAAAGTTTGCCCCTGATGTAAGATCATTCAATGACCCGAAGTACGAACTGTTTTTATCTCCATAACTGGTGCCAGACTTGCTGAGTAATTCCAGCCCTTCTGCTCGACCCTTTCATGGGATTTGAGCTTCCCTAAGTCAGTGTAATGAAGAACTGCAGATGATAGAGATCTGAAACTCAAAAATGCATCAAATGCTGGAGAAACTGAATAGGACTGGCAGCACATGTCGATAGAGAAGCAGAGTTAGCATTTCAAGTGCTGTGACCCTTCTTCAAAACTGTTCTGGACTCAAGCCAGGATATTGTCTTTGTTACTTTCTCTCTCTCTCCACCAGTGTTGCCAGACTGGCTGAGTTTCTCCAGCAATTTCTGTTTTGACACTTTCACAAGCTTGATATTTGTTATCCATCCCTAAGTGCAAGGTGTCTTGCTTGTGCCATTTCAGAGGGCAGTTTAAGAGTCAACCACATTGCTGTAGGTCTGGAGTCACATGTTAGACTGACCATGCAAGGATGGCAGTTTCCCTCCTGAAAGGACATAGGTGAAAATGGGTTTTTAGGACAATTGACGTCAGTGCCATCGATACCATACTGAGACTTACTTTGTGTTCCCCATTTATGATTTGAATTATTCACATCTTACGTCTTGCTGTAGTGGGATTTGAACTCATGTTCCCTGGATTACTCATCCTGTGACGTTATGACTACACTGTTGTTTCCCATTCTTTGCTATTTTGTGTTTGTTGTTCACGTCTTTGTCCTCTGATGTTTGGGAAATTGAACCTGTTTAAAAGATTGCCCTAAACTTGTCCCTTTGACCAAGTATTTGGTCACCTGTCTCATCTGTGCTCCGGTCTTGTGATTTTTAAAGGAATTCTCATAATGTTCATGTGAAGCACTTTGAGATAGTTAACTGTACCACAGGTATTATTTGAATGCAGCATGTGTCCCTATCTTAATATCTGAAAGTACAGGGTCATAGTTTAAATGTAGAAGACAAAACTGAGGATGATTGATTTTCTTTCTGAGGGTTGTGTGTCTTCTTCAAAAGGCAGTGGTTCAAAATCTTTAAGGCAGAGGTAGATAGGTTCTTGATAACCAAGTGGATGAAAGATTGTCGGGGATGTATTGGAATGTAGAGTTGAGGTTAAATTCAGATCAGCCATGATCTTACTGAATGTTGCAGCAGGCTCGAAGTGCCGAGTGGCCTACTCCCGCCCATTATATGTTTGTATCAAGCAGTCTGTGTCTCCCCTCTTATAGCTATGAACTGGGTAATTCCTTTCCAATATTGCCCCTTGTAGACAGTTAATTTCACACCGATGGCCCCCTATTGGGAGCAGGCACATTGTAGCAATTGCAGTATTTCTTGTGTTAATTTTGTTGCTTCTTACTCAGTGTTGCTGAGAATCTTCGAAATAAAAACCAAAACACTTCTATTATTATCGCATGAATAGAAGTGTAGGTTTGGATGTAACATTGTTGAATTAGCCATTCCCATCTTTTCCAGAATTCTGTGTTTAAGGCCCTCGAGTCTGGTTTCTACCCCTGAAACAGTTCATATCAAGGTCATATTTGACATCCCTTGTAAAGGTGACAGGGATGAACATTCCCTCGTCGACCTGCGGACAGCCTTGATCAGGGTTAATGACTGTACTGACCCTCTCCAGCATCACTCTATCCTCTGGGAGGGTATGATTTTAGCGTCTTCCGTTCTTATTTGTTTTACCGTAGCTGCTGGTGTTGGCATCTATACTGATGATATCCAACTGTGCCTGAACACCACTTCTCTCCCGACTCATCTGTCATTCATAATTTTCCAATAATCTCATCTGAATGCCTGCCCAATTTCCAGCATTGGATAACCATAAACATTCCCTTAGTTAAATATTGTGAAGTGTGAAGCCATTATATTAGTCCCCAAGTTCGACCTGAGCCCCCGTCCCCCCGTCCCCCCCCCGCCACACCCCCACCCCAGTAACTCTGTTGACAGCCTTCATGTCACATTAAAACTAGGAACGATAGATTCGTGAAGAGTCGGGGAATGAACAGTTGCAGGAAAAGGGCAGGAAAGTGAATGTGGGGAATGCCAGATCACCCAGAATCCTACTGAATGGAGAAGCAGGCTCAAGGGGCTGAATGGCATATTCCTGTTCCTATTTCTTATGGTTCCCGAGCCCTTCCCTCTGATACAGGACACTGACTTCAGTATGTGCCATTACTGAGAGTGCTGATGTTCCATTGTGTAATATCAACAACTTAGCAGCTGCTAAAACCTCTTGCTCCTTTGTTACCTCTGAACACAATAAGCCAATGTGTTCAGGGGAGGCGATGGCCGACTTTATTGTCACCAGACTATTCACCCAGGTAATGTTCTAGGGACTTGTGTTCAAAACCTGCCACGGCAGATGGTGGAATCTGAATTCAATATAAATCCGGAATTGAGAGTCGAATGATGACCTCGTTGTGGTTTGTTGTAAAAACTTATCTGGTTTCCTGCTGTCCGAACCTGGTCTGATCTACATGTGATTCAGATCCACTGTCAGCTGGTTGAATCTTCACAGCCCTTTCTCTCAAAACCTCCACTATAACCTCTCTACTTTTATACTCCATTTAAAGGTCAATCTCCCTTTTGCCTTCCCTATTAGTCGCTGTGTTCCCAGAAGCAGGATTGTGGTTCAGTTTAAAGTAGGTCCTATATCTCTGATTACATCGATACACAAGGCAGTGAAGAAAGGTTTAGGCACACTAACCTTCATCAGTTCGGGAATTGAGTATAGATATAGTTATGTTGTCGTTATACAGGACGTTGATGAGGCTGCACCTGGAATATTATGATCAGTTTTGGTCCCCTTGATGTTCTGACTTCTGACTTCTTCAACTCTGGGTTTGTGTTGAACTTGATGGGATACTTTGTGCAACTCAGCACGTTTAAACAGTATCGCTCAGAGGGATTCATGTGAAACTTTTCAGGAGGTGAGCTCAACAAGATTGAAGTATTCAAAGTTACTTGGACTCTATTTTAAACTTAGATCAGGACTAGTAGTCAGAGTCACATACAGCATGGAAAGAGACCCTTTCGTCCAACTTGTCCATGCTGACCTGATATCCTAAATTAATCTAGTCCCATTTGACAGCACCTGACGGCAAATCCTGTGGCAGCTCCTTTCATATAAGTACCAACCTCTGCATGAAGAGGTTGTCCCTTTAATATATTTCGCCTCTCACCCTACACCCATGCCCTCTAGTTCTGGACTCCCCCATCCCAGGGAAAATTCCTTGTCCATTAACCTGTCCATGCCCCTCATGATTTTGTAACCTCTATTAAGTCACTCCTCTGCCTCTGATGGTCCAGTGAAAACAGTCCCAGCCTATTCAGCCTCTCCCTGTTGCTCAAATCCTCCAACCCCCAGCAACATTCCTGTAAATCTTTTCTCACAGAGAAGTCAACGTTTCAATCATGAAGAAGGGTTAATTCCCAAACCGCTGTCTTCTCCACATCCTGGTGCTGCCTGGCTTGCTGCATTCTCCCAACCTCCTGCTTGCCTACTTCGGGTTGCAATATGTAGTGGCTCAGTGTTTACCACTGCAGGCTCACCGTGCCGGGGACCCAGGTTTGATTCCAGCCTTGGGTGGCTGTGTGTGAGGAGTTTTCATATTCTCCCAGTGTCTGCGTGGTCCTGTTTTCTTCCATCGTCCAAAGATGTTCAAGTCATGTGGATTGGCCATGCTTAATTGCCCATAGAGTTAGGTACATTAGTCAGAGGGAAATGGGTCTGGATGGGTTACTCTTCGGAGGGTCGATGTGGACTTGTTGGGACAAATGGCCTGTTTCCACACTGCAGCTAATCTCATCTGCACTACTTTTGTCACTAACGTATTGCTGAGTAGACTCGATGGGCCGACTGGGCTCACTTCTGCTCCGATGGTCTTGCGGTCTTACGTTTCTCTGGATCATTTCATTTGGCAATGTGCAGTCCCTGGCTCAATGAGCAGCAGTTTCCAATGAAAGCAAAGCTCATATGTTGGTTGAACTCCTCCAGTGTGGAAACAGGTCCTTCAGCCCAACACATCTGCACAGATTCTCCGAAGGGTAACCCACTCAGATCCATTTTCCTACCCTCCATAAATTGCACACAGACCCCTAAGGGTGGAAGTATTCCTGGGTTCCTGGTGCCATGAGGCAGCAGTGCTAACCCTGAGCCACCATGGGGTTGTAGTTGTAGGGGGTGGGACAGGCAATTGCAGTCCATCAGAAAACAAAAACAGCCCACCTACTCTCCCACTGCACCCACTGTCAGAACTGGCAACAGATTCAGTCCTGGGGGGTGACCGAAGGCAGCGTCACTGGTGGGATCTGATTGCTGGGAGCGTTGGTGCCCCCGCTGGTGCTTCCGCAAGTTGCAGGAAAACATGAACCTCTTCCCACACTGGGGCCAGCTGAAGGGCCTCTCCCCCGTGTGGACACACTGGTGCTTCAGCAGGGCGGAGGAATTGCTGAAGGACTTCCCGCACTCAGGGCAGCAGAAAGGCCTCCCCTCTCCACCCCCCATTCCCCCGTGTGGACCAGCTGGTACTTCAGCAGTGTGGAGGAGCGGGTAAAGCCCTTCCCACACTCGGGCAGGAGAATGGCATCTCCCCGGTTTGGACGGACTGGGACATCAGCAGGGCTGAAAAATTGATGAAAGCCTTCCTGCACTTCGGCAACTGAACGACCTCTCCCCCATGTGGACCCACCAATCGGCCAGCAGGTCGGAAGAAAGAGCAAAGCCCTTCCTGCACTCGGGGCAGAAGAACGGCCTCTCCTCAATATGGACCCACTGGTGTTTCAGCAGGTGGGAAGAACTGCTGAAGGCCATCTCGCACTTGGGGCCAGAGAACAGCCTTCCCTGGTGTGGACCAACTGGTGCGTCAGCAAGGCAGAGGAATCACTGAAGGCCTTCCCACACTCAGGGCAGCAGAAGGGCCTCTTCCCCTCTGTGGACCCATTGGTGCTTCGGAACCATTTCAAATTTCACAAATTCCGTCTGATAGGAGGGAGACTAGAATTGTACACAATATTTCAAATGTGGTCTAAAATGTGTCCTGTACAACCACAACACAACCTTCCAACTCCAATACTCAGTCAGAGGATTGCGAAAGCTTTCAAAACCCACAAAAAACAAACAGGAAAGAATGGAGGGTCAAACCGAATTTTTGAGAGTCACCTTGAAATATCAATGAGAAATCGGCAGAGAGGGTTTATTGGGTACCCGCTCTCCTTAAAAATACACTATATATGTAATTCTCTTGTGCTCTTCGTAGTTTCTCTGTGCTGCAGTGTGAAGTGGCTCGTTGAAATAATCTCCTGATGCAGCTTCGTTTGTAGGTGTTGGGATGATTGCTTCTGCAGTTAAGTATTTCGTTTGGGTCTGTTGGTTTTCTGTAGATGCCAGTTTGAAGTTCCCCATTGACTGTTCGCTCTACTGTGACATCAAGGAATGGCACTTTGTTGTTGTTCTCCTCCCCGTCAAACCAGGAGCCCCCCTTAGACCATAGTCTCCCTACTAGGAACACCAATATACAGATTAGTCAAAGGCCTCCACTGAAGGCTAAAACACCTCGTCGAAGATTCACTCCACTCCATTTACTCCATCCAAGAATTCCTGAACACCAAAGACACTGAGATTGAAGAGGATGGATTAATGTTGTCCTTTGACATAACAGTCCTGTTCACATCCATTAACATCAACGTGGCCAAAGAAAACTGAAGACACGACTCGAAGAACCAAAGACACAAACGCAGCATCAACTTCATCAGCAAAGATAGCACTGTCAAGCTCGTGGAATTGTGCCTTACCATCCACTTCATATTCAATAACAAGCCCTACAAACAAATCAACGAAATACGCACGAAACCTCCAGCATCAGGATTCCGAGCAGAAGCAAGAATGCAGAGACTCGAACAAACAGCCCTTCCAACGATCGAACCCAAACTTTGGGTCCGCTACAGCGATGACACTTTTGTCATCAAAAAATGAAACTAATTAGAGGAAACCTACAACACCATCAACAATCTCCTTACTGGCATAAAATTCACAAAAAAGGAGAACAACAACAAAGTGCCATTTCTAGATGTCACAGTAGAGCGAACAGTCAATGGTAAATTCAAAACAGCGTCTACAGGAAAACAATGCACGCGAACCAAGAACTTAACTACAGAAGCAATCACCCCTACACATACAAACATATCTGAATCAGGACACTATTTCAACGAGCCACGGCACACTGCAGCACCCAGGAACTACGAAAATCAAAAAATAACTGTACAGAGCATTTAAGAAGAACGGGGAGCCTATTAGCCCCCTGAAGACAGATTCCCTGACCGGGAATCGAACCCGGGCCGCGGCGGTGAGAGCGCCGAATCCTAACCACTAGACCACCAGGGATATACAAGCACCACTTGATAGCTCTACTGAAAATTACTTCCCTGCCCGGAAATGGAATCCACGCCATGGTCGGTCGAAGGCTTTCACCTGTGTATCCAACAATGTCATTTCTTGTATCCATTGCACCTGATGCAGTCTCCTCGACATTGGGGAGACTGGAGACTCCTCGCAGAGTCAAGTCACAGCGCTTGAGGGAACATCTCCAGGACACCCGCACCAATCAATCCCATCGCCCTCTGGCCCAACATTTCAAATCCCCTCCCACTCTGCCGAGGACATGCAGGTCCTGGGCCTCCTCCATCGCCGCTCCCTCCCCACCCGATGCCTGGAGGATGAACGTCTAATCTCCCGCTTGGGGTAAATTCAACCCCAGGCCATCAATGTGGACTTCATCAGTTTCCTCATTTCCCCTCCCCCTACCTTACCTCAATTTTTTTTTAGATTACTTACACTATAATCTCTTGATATTTATTCTGTGTCTTACCATCCTACTCAACAGCAACCTGATGAAGGAACAGCGCTCCAAAACCGAGTGCTTCCAACTAAACCTGTTGGACTATACCCTGGTGTTTGTGTCATTTTAAAACTTTGTTTCCAGTGAATACAGCCCGCACCTCCCTCTGTTGCCAGTAAACTTTGCAATGCCAATGAAACAATAGGCCTGCAGTCCTAAAAAATTTACAATTTCGAACAATACCATCTACTCATTCACTGTTCCTTCTGAGACACGACATTGGAAACTCGGTGCTGGTGGCTGAAAGAAATGAGAAGCTGTTGGATTTCCCAGCTTTCAATGAGAGTTTAAGGCTGACAGAAAGTTCAGGTAACCTTCACTGCGACCCAACTTTGTTGCAGCTTCAGATCTCCTAATCACAAGGCGTACAAAAAGTAGCTTTTCTAAAATAAAAGTACACACGCTCACCCCCACTCCTCCCACCACACTTTCTTTATTATTGGTTAGTTGAGTTGTCCCTTTGTTCCTGGATCCTTCGTACAGCCGGGTAAAGCATGCAGCTGGGACGACTGAGTGAATCCTTTCCAGCAACGGCAGTTTCCATCACTGAAAAGGACATGAGTAAATCAGCCGTGTTTTAGCCCTCTGAAAATGGTTTCATCCTTAGCTTCTGAAGTCCAGATTAATGACCGAATCCAAATTCTGCCATCTGCCGCCACGGGATTCGAACCTGAGACTCCCCAAAGCTGGGTTGTTCGCGGTGCTCGGCCATCGCTCCTTCCATCCCCCCTGCGATGGCACGTGAACGCGCTGGTGCCTCCACAGGTGGGAGGAGCAGGTGAAGCCCTTCCGGCACTGACAGCAGGTGAACGGCCTCTCTCCGGTGTGGACCCACTGGTGGGTCAGCAGTGCAGCTGATTGAGTGAACCCCCTTCCGTACATGGGGCACGTGAATGGCTTCTCTCACTTGTGGACCCACTGGTGCGTCTCCAGATGGCTGATCCGACTGAAACCCTTCCTGCACACCGAGCAGGTGAATTGCCTCTCCCCGCGGTGAATACGTCTTTGGGTTTCCAACACGGATGGGGAAGGGAATCCTTTCCCTCAGTCCCCACATTTCCACAGTTTCCCCATTGGGGGAGCTTTCCTTGTGTTGGTCTGGGTTTGAAATTACAATCAGAACGGGGACATAGTCTTTCCCACCGTCAGGGATGAGACTTTGATTCCCCCAAGCTGAGTAAATGGTGTGAAGCACTTTTCACAGTCAGCGCAATGAATCTCCCTCACTTGGTGTCTCAGTATTCTTCCTGCCACACCAGTGTCCAAAATCTCTCAAGCAAACAAAAGCAACCATGTCTTCTTGATTGGAATGGCTGCTGATATTCAAGTCCCAATGAATCAAGTGGCTCTGTCAGAAGTTGATGTATCATTTGTTTTCAGATTTCTTTCGGCATGTCTTCCTGCAAAAAAAATCACAAAATAAGTGGTCATTGTCAGTACACTTTAACGAACATAACATAGGTGGCAGTTTGTGTAGTTTGCCAGATGCCTGGTGATCACATAATACCCAGCACACAGAAACCTGAAATCCCTCATGCAGTCAGATAGGCTCAGGTGTGTTTAGAGGAAAACTTCATTCAAATCTAATCTAATCTAATCTTAAACTAAATACGTGTACATATATATATATCAATATGCCAATCCTTTCAATGCTGCTCAGTTCCATGAGAAACTACACTTTTAATTGTGAACATGAGGAAAAAAGCAATCATTTTCCAGGGTGCAAACTGCATACGTGTCAAACTGAGGGAATACACAAGGAAAATACCTAAAAGGGAGATAGAAAGTATTTGAGCACCTTTGCAGAATCTGCTCCCTCTCTGGATTCACTCCAGTTGCTTCAAGTAAACCTCCCTGGGGGTCACACAGCCCTGCATCGGGAAGCACTGGGATGGTCAACTACGACCAGTTTACATGGAGAACACATCTCCACAATAAACAGCCTCGAGACAAACTTCCCTTCCTTCCACTTAAAGTTCAAGTCCCCTCAAAGCGAAATTCCCCAGGTAAGTTTGGAAGAATTTCTTCCAGGTGTTCACTAATCATTTCTATGAGCACTTTGTTAAAGTTTGAATATTGCGAGTTTTGAAAATTAGTGATTCTGAGCGAAGTCACAGTTCGAAAAACAGAATGTGGGAATTTAGACAGAGTTTATTTTTTACATCGACGATATGTCTGCACAACAGCATATGACACGACAGCAGAGAAGATCTTCTGACGTCATTCTCAAACGTGCCTGCCACACGCCAGATGAAAAGCTGAATACTTCTCTGGAAAAACTGCCGAGCAATGCAGGAGAATGGCACAACGGGTGCGTGTTGGGACCGTAACCCAAAAGAGAGACCATTCTCTCCTATTCATTCAACGTCGCCTTTAGCAGCTTTCCCGTATAACGGCGCTCTGTTCTGCACCTTGCCTTCTCATCGGCTTCCCAAAAAAGCTTCGACATAAATATTTCACAATGATATACTGGCCCAATGTGCACAGTTGAGGTGACAACCTCTGAGTGGTCTCCTGTTCTCTGTATCCTATGTTGAGGAGGGCAATGCTTGTCACTGGCCACTCAGGTGTCAGAGAAAAGCTTCGAAACAGTGGAGGGATCCCGATTCCTGGGGACGGGACAAACAGCAGCAGGGAGACAGAATGAGAAGCAACTGTTCTGGAAACTCTTCGTCACTTGCAATTCTGAGAGCAATGTCAAATGTATTTCACACTAAGCAAGTGTCAGCTGGCTCAAGAGGTGTGTGGTGGATGAGGAATGAACCGTTCTTTGGCTTGTTGGTCTAGGGGCATAATTTTCCCAGAGAGTCTTTAACTGTACAGACTTGTGCGCGGTCGGGGATTCAAATCCCAGACGAGGCTGCGTCTCTTAACTTGATTTGTGCAAAAATGCCCGATTAATTTTCTCAAAAAGCACCTTCGTGAAACGAGGTTGGGCTGCCTGGAGTACGAATGGGGCAGTGAAATGGTTGGAGATCGCGTTGAACAGGTTGACGTGAGTGGTGCGGTGTGTGAGGAATGTCAGCAATAAAGGTCGATTGAAAAATTGGGCCAGCTCTCCTCGGAGAACCGAAGGTTTCCAAGTCAGTAGGAGCCTAGAAACAGGAAATAATGCTGTGAAAATGCTCCCATGCCTGAAAGGATCTATAGTGATTCGGCAGAGATTTAAAGTCACGAAGACGAGCGAATGCAGTAGATGAGGTTGCGGAAAATGTGCAGGTAAAGTGCTGCTTCACCTGAAAGGTATGTTCGAGCCTGGAAGGATATTCAGGAAGGAGCAGGTAAATTGTGCTTCTGAGTAAAAACAGAATGTGGCAATTTAGACAGAGTTAATATTTGCTTGTCGGCGATATGTCTGCCGGTGCGTGATGGGAGCATAAGCCAGAAGGGAAACCATCTTCCCTGAGAGTACTCTGTTCAGCATCTTGCCTTTCAAACTACTTCCTGAGTGTCTACATGCCCAGTATCATACCGATACTGTCGCGAAACTCACACCGTTCAAATTACGTGCTTTTGGAGGTCTGAGTGGTCTTCTCCTGTTCTTCGTCGGTTTCCTATGAACTGAATCGCAAAACCACTTCTCTGAGATGCCAATGAACTGATAACATTGAAACGCATACCTTGTGGTTTCGTGCCTTCCCTGCAGTAGTTCGCCAAGTCCGTTCCGACGTGAATGACAAGACGATCCGCATGTCAGAAACCGCATCCCGGGGACAGAATGACAAGCAGATGTTCTGGAAACTCTTTGCTGCTTGCAATTCTTGGAGCAAAGTGGAATGTATTTCACACTGAGCAAGTTTCAGCTGGCTCAGAGTCTCCAGTGTACGCTGCTCTCTTTCCCGCCAGCTCAGAGAGAGAACAATAGGAGGGACAAAGGAGTGAATAACTATCCGTGTGGGAGGGTGAATAACTGTTAATGGAGACCGTTAGTGGCTAACAATAAGTAGTGTGTCGTAGCAGACTATGTGATAACAAGGGCTCGTATGTGTGTGGTAGGGGTCAAGGACGTGGGGGATTTCAGGTCCTAAAGTCATGGAACTCGATCTTGAAGACCGGAGGGCTGTAGGGTGTTGAAGTGGAATATGAGGCGTTGTTCTTCCATCTGGAGCTGAGCTTTGCTGGAACACTGCTGTAAGCCTGAGACAGAGATGTTGGCCAGGGAACAGGGTGGCGTGTTAAAGTGGTAGGAAAGCAGAAGCTCAGAGCCTTTTTTCGCGGGCAGAACCGAGATGTTCTGCGAAGCAGTCATCCAGTTTATACTTGGTGCTCCGTTGGGGAAACGACAGTGTGAGCAGCGAATGCAGTAGACTAGGTTGCGGCAAATGTGCAGGTAACGTGCTGCTTCACCTGGAAGGTATGTTCGAGCCTGGAAGGATATTCAGGAGGGAGCAGGTAAATTGTGCTTCTGAGTGAAATCACGGTTCGGAAAAACACAATGTGGCAATTTAGACAGAGTTAATATTTGTTCGTCGGCGATATGTCTGCCGGTGCGCGATGGGAGCAGAACCCAGAAGGGAAACCATCTTCCCTATTCACTCAATGTCGAGTTTAGCAGCTTTCCCGTATAACGGCGCACTGTTGTGCACCTCGCCTTCTGATCTGCTTCCCAAAAATCTTCGACGTAAATATTTCACATTCATACACAGGCCCAGTATGCAGAGTTGAGATGACACACCCGTGGAAGTCTGCGGGGTCTTCTCCTGTTCTCTGTGCCCTATGTTGAGGAGGGCAATACTTGTCACTGGTCACTCCGGTGTCAGAGAAAAGTTGAGAAAGAAAACGGTTTAATTTTCTGCCAGTAGAGAGGGCCCGGTTCCTGGGGACGGGCAAACGGCAGCAGAGAGACAGAATGAGAAGCAGCTGTTCATACAGTCATAGAGATGTACAGCATGGAAACAGACCCTTCGGTCCAACCCGTCCATGCCGACCAGATATCCCACCCCAATCTAATCCCAGCTGCCAGCACCCGGCCCATATACCTCCAAACCCTTCCTATTCATATATCCATCCAAACGCCTCTTAAATGTTGCAATTGTACCAATCTCCGCCACTTTCTCTGGCAGCCCATTCCATATACGCACCACCACCTGCGTGAAAAGGTTGCCCCTTAGGTTTCTTTTATATCTTTCCCCTCTCACCCTAAACCCTAAAGCCCTCTAGTTCTTGACTCCCCGACCCCAGGGAAAAGACTTTGCCTATTTATCCTATCCATGCCCCTCATAATTTTGTAAACCTCCATAAAGCCACCCTCCAACCTCCGACGTTCCAGAGAAAACAGCCCCAGCCTGTTCAATGTCAACTGGAACTTTACTCTGAGCAAGACTCAGCTGGTTCAAGAGGTAGGGCGGGGGCAGGGACGCTGGCGCGCCAACCGTGTGGCTCGTTGGTCTAGGGGTATGTTTCTCGCTTTGGGTCTTCGTCGACGCAGACGTGCGAGAGATCACGCGTTCAAATCCAGGACGAGCCCGAGTTTCGTGAATCGCGCGAAAGTTCTCGCTTAATTTTCTCAAAAAGCACCTTCGTAAAACGAGGTTGGGCTCCCTGGAGGCCCAATGGGACAGAAAGCAGCGAAGTGAAATGATTGGAGGTATCGTTGAATAAGTTGACGTGAGTGGTGCAGTGTTTGAGGGATGTCAGCGATGAAGGTCGATTGGAAATTTGGGACAGCTCTCTTCGGAGTACGGAAGTTTGAAATCTGGCCCGATTGAAACTTTTCAAGTCATGCGAAGTCTAGACAGAGAAAGTAATGTAGTCAAAATGTTCCCACGCCTGAAAGGATCGGCAACGATTCGGCAGAGTTTTAAAGGCATGAGGAAAAGAACCGAAAGTGACATTAGGAAGAATGCTTTCGTACAGGGAGTGGTTGGGGTCAGTAAATCCCTAACTGACACTGACAATGAGGCAGATTCATTAGACGCAAACGGGAATTCGGTGATCATGTTTAAAGTAACAATGTGCAGAATTACATGGAGAAGGCAAGAGAATGATACGAAGAGAGACCCACGTTTACTTATTGTGTCGACCCAGCAGAGCGAAGGTAGGCCGCATGGCGTCTATTCAGAGTGAAATCACAAGAGAATGTGGGAAGTTAGAAAAAGTTTATATTTACACAGCCTCCATACGTCTGCGCAACACCATATAAGACGACAGCAGTGGAGAACTTTGACATCAGTCTCGAACGTGCATGCCACGCGCCAGACGAAAGGCTGAAGGGACCTGTGGAGCAGCCCGTTGTGCGTCGGAGTAGAGTGGCGCAGCGGGAGCGTGCTGGGCCCGTAACCCAGAGGTCGATGGGGCGAGACCATCCTTTGCTCTTGTTCAGTGCTTCCTTGAGCGGCTTTTCTGTGTGATGGTACTCTGCTCCGCATCTTGCCTTTCAAACAACTTCCTGAGCGTCTGAATGCCCCGTATCATACTGATACTGTCGCGAAACTCACGCCCTTCCAGTAACGTGCTTTTGGAGGTCTGAGTGGTCTTCTCCTGTTCTCAGCTGCTTCGGGAGGCTGCTGTCCCCATGGCTGGTGGCTCGTTCGTCTGGGATATGATTCTAGCTTTGGGTCTTCGAGCATATGCAGCCGTGTGAGAGTTCCCGCGTTCCAATCCCAGGCGAACTGTCATCCTTAAATTGACCTGAGCAAAAATGCCCGATGAATTTTCTCAAAAGCCGCTTCGTTAAATAAGATCGGATTGCCTGAATTAGGGACGGCGCAGAGCTGCTATTGCAGTGAACACGGCGAAGGGAAATACGTGGTGAAAGTGAGAACAAGTATTGCAGATTTTTCGCCCGCGCAATCCGAGTCTGAATGAATCCTCCACCTGTATTACGCTCAATTCTGAGGGTGATACTTCAGGAAGCGGGGAAGTGAAGTAATTGTTGAACCAGCAGATCTAAGGTGGGCTGCGTAACCTCAGTCTGCACAATTTCTGATTCTGAGTGAAATTGGAGTTGGATCAATAGAACGTAGGAAATATGACAACGGATATATTCTGCCCAACAGGATACTCCATCACAGCAATGAAGGTGTTTGACATCATTCTCGAAGGTACATGCCACAATGCAGATTCAAAACCGAGTATTCCTTTGAATCACGGAGTAATTTGTTTACAGTTATTCAGTTGAGGTGAGCGGAGTTGCGCATTGGGAACCACTCCAGTTGATAGGCCGAAGCCGTTTTCTCCTGTGTGATAGTCCCACCAGCACTCCAATTTGCTGTGCTTCCAGTCAGTAGATGCAGATTACTATCCCATACTGATACACGGGCCACGATGACCCAGCTGTGGTGACAAGCTTGTGAAGGGCTGAGTGCTCTTCTCCTGTTCTCTGTCGGCCTCCTATGATCCGAATCATCCAACCTCTCTTCTCCGAGATAGGAATAAACTGGTGAAGGTGAAACACATCAGTTGCGGTGTGTCCCATACGCAGGAGGCCCTGCAGTAATTCCCCACGCTATTTCACACAGCTGCATCCTCCCGGTGAATTACGCTTGGCAAAAAAAAGATTGAACCAAATCAGTGTCCGCCATTGGATTTTACTGACACCGTTTATAAAATTCAGGCTCACCGTTAATGTGGAGAGGGGCCGTCAGACTGTAGTTTCTGCTCCTTCTGTTGAATAAAGATAATTTTAACTGTGTCCAGTGAGAGGAAAGGATTTGCTGTTGGTGGGAAGCATTTCTATCTGAACTCGCTGTCACTCTCCTGATAGATTGAAACATAAAGCTGGGAGTCTCTGGATTATGTTGTAAAAATATCGGTATTGTGTTATTCACACCGCGCTGTCACCAACTGAACGAAGCGGCTGCCCAGAGGGAGGCGGCTGTGTTTGAATCCCGTGATGAACTGGGGGAGCTGAGCATTTCCCCAAACAATGGGCACACCACCTCCCTGACACAGTGTTCACAAATCAAACTGACAGCAAAGCTTCACGTGTGATCGAAAGTTTCCGTCAAGAAGATTTGACTCAACAGATATCCGGAGTGAACGTACTCCTTTCTTGATTTGAAACGGAAGAAGTTGACGTCAGTGAGCCTGACGTGATTCGAACACGCAACCGTCTGATCTGGAGTCAGACGCGCTACCGTTGCGCCACAAGCTCACGGATGACTTACTAGCTCTATTCTTCCTTAAGGGAGGTGATCGCACTGCAATGATTTTACGTTATGAGGAACAACGGAGATCAACAGTTCATGTCTGTTCTGTCTCTCCCCCTTCTCCTTCTGTCTCTCGAAACAATTTCCAACTCTACCTCACTAAAAAGCTGAAAGAACTGCTGATGCTGTATATCAGAAACAAAAAACAGGAGTTGCCAGTGACCCTTCCACAGAACAGATGGTGATCGGGAAAACGTTGGTTTATATGCAGGAGATATTGTGGGAGGAAGGCGGATGCAGTAAATGATAGATCAGGACAGAGCCCAAAGCGAGGGAAGAACTGTTGGACAGGAAAGGGAGTTGATAACGATCTGCGTGGGAGGGTGAATGGAGACTGTTCGTGGCCAAGAATAGGTAGTGTGTAATGACAGACTGTGTGATAACAAGGCTTGGTGTGTGTGGAAGGGACGAGGATACTATGGATTTCAGGCCCTAGAATTATTGAATTCGATATTGGGACCGGAGGATGTATGGTCCCCAAGTGAAATATTCGGTGCTCTTCGTTCTGCTGGTGCTGAACTTCGCTGGAACACCATAGCAAACCTGAGACATAGATATTGGCCAGGGAACAGGGGAGGGTGTGGAATTGGCAGGCAACTGGAAGCTCAGGTTCTTTTTGCGGGCAGAACGTAGATGTTCTGTGCAGCAGTCACCCAGTTTTAGGCTTCGTTTTCCCCATTGTAGATGAGACCACACTGTGAGCAGCAAATGCAGTAGATTGGGTTGTAGGAAGAGCAGGCAAAGTGCTGCTTCACCTGGAAGGTAGGTTTGGGCCCTTGGATAGTGAGGAGGGAGCAGGTAAATGGGCTGGTGTCACACATTCGGCAGTTGCAAGGTAAAGTGCCGTTGGACTATTGGGTTAGGGTTGATAGGAATGAAGGGAGAGTTGACCCAAGGTATAACTCCTGCCCATTGACTTATCCGCCAAATAGAGAAATTTGTTAAGTGTGTACTAGGAAATTTTCTAATTCACAATGAGGATCTACATACTGGCGAGGGTGCAAAACCTAAGGGTCAGCGACCATAATTCTATTAACATTACAATAGTGATTGAAAATAATATATCAGATCTAAAGGTTGAAGTTCTAAATTGGAGGAAGACTCAAGTATGAGGCAAGATCTTTCAAAAGCTGATTGGGGGCAGTTGTTCGCAGGTTAAAGGACTGCTGGAAAATGGGAAGCCTTCAAATATGAGATATCAAGAATCCACACACAGTATATTCCTGTTCGGGTGAAAGGAAAGGCTGGTCGGTGTAGGGCATGCTGGATGACCAGAGAAAGTGAGATTTTGGTTAAGATAAAGAAGGATGCACACGTCAGGTATCGACAGAGAGATCGAGTGAATCCTAAGAGAATAAAGGCAGTACGAGCATACTTAAGAGGGAAATCATGAGGGCAAAAAGGGGACATGAGATCGCTTTGGCAAATACAGTTAAGGATAACCCAAAGGGTTTTTTTTATAAATACGTTAAGGACCAAAGGATAACAAGGGAGAGAATAGGTCCCCTCAAAGATCAGCAAGGCGACCTTTGTGTGGAGCTGCAGTAGATCGTGGCGGGGTGGGGGGCGGGAATACTGAACGGATATTATGCATCAGTGTTTACTGTGGAGAAGGGCATGGAATATATAGAATGTGAGAAAGTAGATGGTGACATGTTGAAAAAATGTCCATATGGCAGATGAGAAATTGCTAGATATCTTGAAATGCATAAAAGTGGATAAATCCCAAGGACCTGATCAGGAGTACCCCAGAACTCGATGGGAAACTGGGGAAGTGATTGCTGGGCCTCTCAATGAGATATTTGTATCATCAATAGTCACAAGTGAGGTGCCGGAAGGCTAGAGGGTGACTAACATGGTGCTACTATTTAAGAAAGGCGGTAAGGAAAAGCCAGGGAACTATAGACCGGTGAGCCAGACATCCGTGACGGGCAAGTTTTTGGAGAGAATCCTGAGAGATAGAGTTTACATGCACTTGGAAAGGGAAGAATTGATTAGGGATAGTCAGCATGGCTTTATGCTTGGGAAATCATGTCTTACGAACATGATTGAGTTTCTTGAAGAAGTACAAAGTGGATTGATGAGGGCAGAGCAATGGATGTGATCTATATGGACTTCAGGAAGGCGTTCATCAAGGTTCCTCATGGGAGACTGGTGCGCAAGGTTTAATCGCATGGCATGCAGGGACAACGAGCCATTTGGATACAGAACTGGCTAGAAGAAAGAAGACAGAGGGTGGTGATGGAAGGTTGCTTTTCAGACTGAAGGCCTGTGACCAATGGTGTATCACAAGGATCGATGCTGGGTTCGCTAGTTTTTGTCAGTTATATAAATGATTTGAATGTGAACGGAGGAGGTATCATTAGTAAGTTTGTAGATCACACCAAAATTGGAGGTGTAGTGGACAGCAAAGAAGGTTACCTCAGATTACAACGGAACGTTGATCAGATGGGCCAATGGGCTGAGAAGTGGCAGATGGAAGTTAATGTAGATAAATATGAGGTGCTGCATTTTGGAAAACCAAATCAGAGCAGGACTTTTACACTTAATGGTAAGTTCCTTGGAAGTGTTGCTGAGCAAAGAGACCTTGGAGTTCAGGTTGATAGTTCCTTAAAAGTAGAGACGCAGGCAGATTGGGTAGTAAAGAAAGCGTTTGGTGTGCGTTCCTTTGTTGGTCAGAGCATTGAGGATAGATGTTGGGAGCTCATGTTGCCACTGTACAGAATTTTGGTCAGGCCACGTTTGGAATATTGCATATAATTTTGGTCTGGTTCCTATTGGAAAGATGCTGTGAGACTAGAAAAGGTGCAGAAAAGATTTACAAGGATGTTGCCAGGATTGGAGGGTTGGGCTATAGGGCGAGGCTGAATAGTCTGTTTTCTCTGGAGCGTCGGATGCTAAGGGGTGACCTTATAGAGGTTTATATAATCATGAGGAATATGGAGAGGGCAAATAGAGAAGTTCTTTTCCCTGGGATGGGGGAGTCCAGAACGACAGGGCATAGTTTTAGGGATGGGAGGGGAAAGATATAGAAGGGACTTAAGTGGCATCCTTTTCACGCAGAGGGTGATGCATGGATGGCATGAGCTGCTGGAGTAAGTGATGGAGGCTGTATCATTACAGCATTTAAAATGCATCTGGATGTGTATATGAATAGGAAGGTTTTATGGGGATTTGTGCCAAGTGCTGGCATATGGGACTAGATTAGGTTAGGATATCTGGGCTGCATGGACGAGTTGGACTGAAGGGTCTGTTTCCGTGGTGTACATCTGTGTCACTCTGTGAGACTCCATGGGATTCTCTCGGAGAAAGTCAGGACTGAAGATGCTGGAGATCAGAGCAGAAAACGTGTTCTGGAAAAGCGCAGCAGGTCAGGCAGCATCCCATGAGCAGGAGAACCCACGTTTCGGGCATGAGCCCTTCTTCAGGAATTTTTAGCTATAAACTATAAACATTCCCTTAGTTAAATATTGTGAAGTGTGAAGCCATTGTTTTAGTCCCCAAGTTCGACCTGAGCTCCCCCCTCCCCCGTCCCAATAACTCTGTTGACAGCCTTCATGTCACACTTAAAACTAGGATCGCTGTGCTCTTCCAGCACCACTAATCCAGTATTTGGTTTTCAGCATCTGCAGTCATTGTTTTTACCAGATTCGTGATCAGTCGGGGGATAAACAGTTACAGGAAAAGGGCAGGAAACTGCATGTGGAGAATGTCAGATCAGCCACAATCCTATTGAATGGAGAAGCAGGCTCAAGGGGTTGAATGGAATTTTGCTGTTCCTATTTCGTATGGTTCCCGAGCCCTTACCTCTGAAACAGGGTCCTGGCTTCAGTATGTGCCATTAATGAGAATGCTGATGTTCCCTTGTGTAATATCAACAACTTAGCAGCTGCTGAAACCTCTTGCTCCTTTGTTACCTCTAAACACAATATGCCAATGTGTCCAGTGGAGGTGATGGCTGACTTTCTTGTCACCAGACTATTCACCCAGGTAATGTTCTGGGGACCTGGGTTCAAAATCTACCACGGCAGATGGTGGAATCTGGATTCAATATAAATCTGGAATTAAGAGTCTAATGATGAAACTGTTGTGGTTTGTTGTAAAAACTTATCTGGTTTCCTGCTGTCCGAACCTGATCTACATGTGATTTCAAGATCCACTGTCAGCTGGTTGAATCTTCACTGCCCTTTCAGTCAATTCTTAAAGCTCACCTTTTTTTTTAACTACGATGTTGCCAGAATGATTTATGGACGGCATAGGCTGGGACTTTTTTCACTGGAGTGTAGAAGGTTGAGGATGGAGGTTATGGAGGTTTATGAAGTCATCAGGGACAACGCTAAGGTGAATAACCACTGTCTTTTCCTGAAGGATAGGGGAGTTCAAAGTTTGGGAGTATATTTTTAAGATGAGAGATTTAAAAAGGACGGGGGTGGGGGCAACGTTTTTTACATTGAAGGTGGTTCGTGTGAAGAATGAACTGTCAGAGGAAGTGGTGTATGCAGGTAATGTTACATTGTTTAAAATTATTTGGATAAGTACATATGAGCCACACACAGGCAGGTGGGTCTAATCTTCCCCCAGATATTCAAAGGGACAGCCAGTCAGAGGGGGGCAGGGCCACGCCTATCGTTGTTGTGTGGCATGTGTGACAGCTGCAACAAGACGTCCCAACTCATGTGCTCAATGCTCTGACCAATGAAAGCAAGCATGCCAAAAGCCTTCTTTACCACCCTGTCTGCCCACGACCCCATTTTCTAGGAGCTAATAACCCGCAACCCTCGATCTCTCTCAGTTCTGGTTCCCTTGTAGTTCTGACTTCTGACTTCTTTGTTTATGTTGAACTTGATGGGATACTTTGTCCAACTCAGCATGTTTAAACAGTATCTCTCAGAGGGATTCATCTGAAACTTTTCAGGAGATGAGCTCAACAAGATTGAACTATTCAAAGTTACTTGGACTCTATTTTAAAGTTACATCAGGACCAGTAGTCAGAGACACGTACAGCATGGAAACAGACCCTTCGGTCCAACTTGTCCATGCTGACCTGATATCCTATATTAATCTACTCCCATTTGACAGCACCTGATCCATATACTCTGACAGCTCATTTCATATATATCCCACCCTCTGCATGAAGAAGTTGTCCATGTAATATATTTTGCCTCTTACCCTAAACCTCTGCCCTCTAGTTCTGGACTCCCCCATCCCAGGGAAAAGACCTTGTCTATTACCCTGTCCATGCCCCTCATGATTTTGTAACCTCTACTAGGTCACTCCTCTGCCTCTGATGGTCCAGTGAAAACAGTCCCAGCCTATTCAGCCTCTCCCTGTAGTTCAAATCCTCCAACCCCCAGCAACATTCTCGTAAATCGTTTCTCATAGAGAAGTCAACGTTTCAGTCCTGAAGAAGGGTTAATACCCAAAACGCTGACTACTCCACATCCTGGTGCTGCCTGGCTTGCTGTATTCTCCCAACCTCTTGCTTTCCTTCTTTTGCACGCAGTATGTAGTGGCTCAGTGGTTACCACTGCAGCCTCATAGTGCCAGGGGCCCAGGTTTGATTGCAGCCTTGGGTGGCTGTATGTGAGGAGTTTGCACTTTCTCCCAGCGTCTGTGTGGGCTTTCTCTGGGTGATCCTGTTTTCTTCCATAAACCAAAGATGTGCAGGTCTTGTGGATTGGCCATGCTTAATTGCCCATAGAGTTAGGTACATTAGTCAGAGGGAAATGGGTCTCAATGGGTTACCCTTCGGAGGGTCGGTGTGGACTTGTTGAGACAAATGGCCTGTTTTCACACTGACGCTAATCTCATCTGCGCTACTTTTGTCACTAACGAATGACAGAGTTGACTCGACAGGCCGAATGGCCTAACTTCTGCTCTGATGGTCTTGCGGTCTTAGGTTCCTCTGGATCATTTCATTTGGCAATGTGCAGTCCCTGGCTCAATGAGCAGCATTGTCCACTGACAGCAAAGCTCATAGGATCGTAGAACTCCTACAATGTGGAAACAGGTCCTTCAGCCCAACACATCTGCACCGATCTTCCGAAGAGTAACCCAGTCAGATCCATTTTCCTACCCTCCCTAAATTGCACACAGATCCCGAACGGTGGAATTATTCCTGGGTTCTTGGTGCCATGAGGCAGCAGTGCAATTCGTGAGCCACCATGGGGTTGTGGTTGTGGGGTGTAGGGGAGGCAATTGCAGTCCAACAGAAAACAAAAACAGCCCACCTACTCTCCCACTGCACCCTCTGGCAGGATGATCAATCCTGGGGGGTGACCCAAGGCAGCGTAACCGGTGGGATCTGATTGCTGGGAGCGTTGGTGCCCCTGCTGGTGCTTCCACAAGTTGCAGGAAAATATGAACCTCTTCCCACACTTGGGCGAGCTGAAGGGCCTCTCCCCAGGGTGGACACACTGGTGCTTCAGCAGGGCGGAGGAATTGTTGAAGGCCTTCCCACACTCAGGGCAGCAGAAGGGCCTCTTCCCCTCTGTGGACCCATTGGTGCTTCAGAACCCTTTCAAATTTCACAATATCCTTCTGATAGGAGGGAGACCAGAATTACCCACAATATTCCAAAAGTGGTCTAACCAATGTCCTGTACAGCCACAACATAACTTCACAACTCAGTCAGAGGAAGCTTTAAAAAAACCCACAAAAAATAAACAGGAAAGAATGGTGGGAAAAACCGAATTTTTGAGAGTCAGCTTGGAAGCATCAATGAGAAATGGGCGGACTGGTTTTATTGGGGACGCGTTCTCCTTAAATACACTATATACGTATTTCTCTTTTGTTCTTCGTAGTTTCTCTGTGCTGCAGAGTGTAGTGGCTCGTTGAAATAATGTCCTGATGCAGCCTCGTTTGTGGGTGTTGGGATGATTGCATCTGTGGTTAAGTATTTGGTTTGTGTGTGTTGTTTTTCTGTAGATGCTAGTTTGAAGTTCCCCATTGACTGTTCGATCTACTGTGACATCTAGGAATGGCACTTTGTTGTTGTTCTCCTCCTTTACAAACCAGGAGCCCCCCCCCCCCCCCCGCCCCCCAAACCCCCTCAGGCCCATAGTCTCACTACTTGGAACACCAATATACAGACTAGTCAAAGGCCTCTACTGAAGACTAAAACAACCAAGTCGAAGATTCACACCACACCATTTACTCCATCCAAGAATTCCTGAACGCCAAAGACACAAAGATAGAAGGGGATGGAATAATGATGTCCTTTGACATAACAGCCCTATTCAATCCATTAACATCAACGTGGCCAAAGAAAACTGAAGACACTACTCGAAGAACCAAAGATACAAACACAGCACCAACTTCATCAGCAAAGATAGCACTGTCAATCTCGTTCAACTGTGCCTTACCATCCACTTCATATCCAGTAACAAGCCCGACAAACAAATCAACGAAACACCCATGAAACCAACAGTATCAGGATTCCTAGCAGAAGCAATAATGCAGAGACTCGAACAAACAGCCCTTTCGACGATCCAACCCAAACTTTGGGACTGGTACAGCAATGACACTTTTGTCATCAAAAAATGAAACAAATTAGAGGAAACCTACAACACCATCAACAATCTCCTTACTGGCATAAAATTCACAAAAGAGGAGAACAACAACAAAGTGCCATTTCTAGATGTCACAGTAGAGCGAACAGTCAATGGTAAATTCAAAACAGCGTCTACCGGAAAACAACGCACGCGAACCAAGAACTTAACGACAGAAGCAATCATCCCGACACATACAAACAAATCTGAATTAGGACAGTATCTCAACGAGCCACGACACACTGCAGCACCCAGGAACTACGAAGATCAATAAATAACTGTGCAGCGCATTTGAGAAGAACGGGCAACCTATAAACCCCCCGAAAATTGCTTCCCAGACAGCGGCGGTAAGAGCGCCGAAGCCAAACCACGAGACCACCTCAGAGACATTCAATCCCAGGCCATCAATGCGGACTTCAGCAGTTTCCTCATTTACCCTCCCCCACCTTACCTAAGTTCCAACCTTCCAGCTCAGCGTTATCCTCATGGCCTGTCCTACCTGCCAATCTCCCTTCCCACCTATCCGCTCCACCCTCCTCTGACGTGTTACCTCCATCCCCACCCCCATTTCACCTATTGTACTTTTTGCTCCCTTCGGCCCAGCAACCCCCAATTTATCTCTCTACCCTGGAGGGGTCCTGCCTTTATTCCTGATGAAGGGCTTTTGCCCGAAACGTCGATTTTCCTGCTCCTCGGAAACTGTCTGACCTGCTGTGCTTTTCCAGCACCACTCTGATCTAAACTCTGGTTTCCAGCATCTGCAGTCCTCACTTTTGCCTACCCAATAAACCCAGTGTGATGATTTCACATCAACAAACTGACACAAGCAGACACAACGTCTGCAGAAAATCTAGCCACATTACTTTACGTTAAAGACATCTGGGAAATGATGTCCGGACAACTCAACCCTCTCAGCATCACGGTGGCCCACAAACCTACCAACACACTTGATCAGCGGCTAATGAACCTGAAATACACGATACAAACAACCAGCAAACGAATGTTATTTACAAAATACCATACAAGGAAATATATACATGAACTCTGCTGCACAGTTCTCTGTGGCAAGAAATGCTGGGATGAGATAAGGAAGATTTTTTTCAGCCAAAACGCAGACAGGCCGCCTACTTGCAGAACGTTTCAGAGAACACCTCTGGGACACCCGGACCAACCAACCCAACCACCCCGTAGCCCAACACTTCAACTCCCACTCCCACTCCACCAAGGACATGCAGGTCCTTGGACTCCTTCATCGCCAGACCATGGCAACACGACGGTTGGAGGAAGAGTGCCTCATCTTCCGCCTGGGAACCCTCCAACCACAAGGGATGAACTCAGATTTCTCCAGTTTCCTCATTTCCCCTCGCCCCACCTTGCCTCAGTCAAATCCCTCAAACTCAGCACCGCCTTCCTAACCTGCAATCTTCTTCCTGACCTCTCCGCCCCCACCCCACTCCGGCCTATCACCCTCACCTTGACCTCCCTCCACCTATCACATTCCCAACGCCCCACCCCCAAGTCCCTCCTCCCTTCCTTTTATTTTAGCCTGCTGGACACACTTTCCTCATTCCTGAAGAAGGGCTGATGCCTGAAACGTCGATTCTCCTATTCCTTGGATGCTGCCTGACCTGCTGAGCTTTTCCAGCAACACATTTTCAGCTCTGATCTCCAGCATCTGCAGTCCTCACTTTATCCTGAAAAAACTCCCAGCCTATCCACCTGGATGCAGGTATACTCATGTCCAGTTGTGAACTGTTGAATGCTGGTGCCGACTGGAACGGCCAAATGACCTATTCCTGCTCCCAATTCTCTCCCTCTGTGTCCAGGACAACTAGAGAACATACAACATAGTTGCTGAAATTAGGACATTCAGCCCATCAGATCTACTCCACCATTCAATCACGTCAATTAAGATTTTCAGCCCCATTTTGAAATTTGGATTTTGGAAAGACAGATCAGGGCAGGATCTGCAAAGTTAATGGGGTGTGTTGTTGAATAAAGATAAGTTGGAGTGCTGCTTCATATTTTCTTGAAAGTGGAGTCGCAGGTAGACAGGCTAGCGAAGAATGTAGTATGTTATGCTTGCTTTTATAAGTCAGTGCATTTCCGTGCAGATGTTGGGAGGTCATGTTGCCCCTGTACTGGACATTGATTAGGCCACTTTTGGAATACTGTGTTCAGTTCTGGTTACCCTGCTACAGGAAAAGTGTTGTGAACCTTTGAAAGGGTTTGACAAAGATTTACAAGGCTACTGCCAGAGTTGGAGGGTTTGAGCTATATGGAGAGGCTAAATAGGTCGGGGCTGTTTTCCCTGGAGCATTGGAGGCCGAGGGGTGACTTTTAGAAGTTCATAAGGAGCATGGATAGGGTGAATAGCCAAGAGCTTTTCCACATAGTAGGGGAGTCCAAAACTAGAGGGCATAGGTTTGAGGTGAGAGGGGAAATATTTAAAAGGAACCTTATGGACAACTATCTCACACCGAGGGTGAATCGAGCATGGAATGAGCTGCCAGAAGAAGTGGTGGAGGCTGGTATAATTACAATATTTTAAAAGGCATCTGGTAGTAGGGTGAATTGAGAGGGATACAGGCTAAGTGCTAACAAATGGAACTGTGTTAATTCGGAATATCTGGTCAGCACAGACAATTTCAACTGAAGGAAAGCAGAAATGTCGTTGTGAAGACTGGACTTTCAGAGCAACTTTCAAAGATGTTTTGCCCATCCTGGGAGCAGAAGCGACAATGAAATCTTTCATTTGTGAGACAGCAGTTGAGTGAATGAGTGCATCTAGGATTTTGGTGGAAAATGGGAAGTTGTTGAAATGTGAGGAAGAAGTGTTTTAAGTAAAGCGTCCTGAGCCGAGTGAAGGGTTAGGTGGGTTTTTGTTTTAAACTGCTCATTGCATTCAGCCTCTACCATTATATTTCCAATGCTGTACATCAGAAGGAACAGTGAATCAGTAACTGGTATCATTAGAAGCCTTACGATTTTCAGTACTGCAGGTATTGCATTGTTTCATTAGCATTGTAAAGGTTACTGGCAGCAGCAGGAGGTGTGAGCTGTATTCACGAGAAATTATTAAGCAGTTCGATAACACACACACAAGAGGGCAGGGTGGGACTTGTCTTTCCATTTGTAGAAGGTGGGAGATTCTGGGTTTGTGATCTGGGGCACACACAACTGCGGTTAATCATAGAAGCCCTCCTGTGTGGAAACCGGCCATTCATCCCATCAAATCCACACTGACCCATCCAAAGAGCATGCCACCCAGCCCCAGTTTATCTAGTCATTTCTGCTGGTAGGTGAGACTAGGTCACAAGATTAGAGGGAGTGGAGTAGATAGAGGTGGAGAAATTCCTTTCCCAGAGAGTGGTGAAGCCATGGAATTCCTTGTCCAAGGAAGCAAGAGTAGTAACCATATTCAAGACACAGTTCGACGGGATTTTGCAAGGGAGGAATTTAGGGTAGTCGGGATAGTGCAGATAAGTGGAGCTGAGACGATGGATTGGTCATCCATGATCTTTATGAATAGTGGAGTAGGCTCAATGGGCCAAATGGCCTACTCCTGTTTCTATTCCTGTGAATGTATAAACCTGCATTTCTCATGGTCAATTCAAATCAAGGCAGGTGAGCAATGTAATGATGTGGAAAGTGAACATTAGAGAATGATAGAAAGGGACAAGGAGAGTAAATGTCCCAACTATCAAAACTGGATTGAAAAGATCACAACAATCTAAACCGAAGACTGTATGTCTGAATGTGTGCTGCATTGTAACAAAAGTGGATGAATTGATTGTACACATTGAAGAGAATATGATCTAAGACTCCTGACAGAGGCATGGCTTCAGGATGCCAAGGATTGGATCCTGAATATTGAGGGGGCACATGGTATTCAAATTGAATGGGAAGGTCTGTTAAGGTAGAGGGTTGGCCCTGCTGATCGAAGCACAGATCACAGAGTAGTATGGTGTCAGCTCAGATTTCAGATCCTGATTTCACTGTTCTCCTGTTGATCTCCCTGTTCCCACAGAGTGAAATGTCATCTGTTCTCAGCTCTGCTGGAGCCTTTGACCCCCTTTTACAGCTTCCAGAATAATAAAACATTCAGTCAATCAAGGCCCAACCCACATCTCTTAGCCTGTCAACTATCCAGGCTGAGTGAGTCATCGTAGCAGGGAATAAAACAAGGACAATGAAACAAAATTAGACATAAACGAACATTTGGTGCTCATGCTTAAAGTTTGTTCAGTCGATAGTAAACCAGAATTAGAGGTCTCCCAGGATTCTTCTTGTGCCCCAACTTGAGAAATTCCCTCTCCCTTGCATCTAAGTATTAGTACCCAGCTATGATTTATAACGATATTTACATCAACAGAAATAAAGCATCTGTTAACAAATATACATAGAGATATACAAACAGACTTTTTAATCCAACACATCTATGCTTTCCTATATAAATCTAGTGACCTCTTTGCCAGCATTTGACCCATATCCCTCCAAACCTTTCTTATTCACACACTCATCCAGATGCCTTTTAAATGTTTTAACTGTACCAGACTCCACCACTTCCTTTGGACCATTTTCTCTATCCATGCCCCTTATGACTTTACGAACCTCTTTAAGGTCACCCTGAGCCTCCGACACTCCAGAGAAACAGCCCCATCCTATTCAGCCTCTCTTTATACCATAAACCCTCCAACCCTGGTGACATCCTTATCAATCGTTTCTGTGCCCTTTCAGATTTCACAACAGTTTTCCTATCCTAGAGCAGGGAGACCAGAATCGAATGCAACATTCCTAAAGTGGCTGAACCAATGTCCTGTACAGCTGCAACGTGACCTCCCAACTCCTATACCCAATGCATTCAATGGGCCAAATGGCCTCTTCCTGCACTGCAGGGATTTAATTATTTGATTCTGTATCAGAGTCAATTTCAGTCACTATCTCTGGTTTATGGTGTGTCAGGGTGGGATCACTGGTACCAGAATTGTATGCAACACTCCAAACCTGGCCTAACCAATGTCTTCTACAGTCACAACATGACCTCCCAATCCTACACCCAGTGCACTGACCAAAAAAACGCAAGCATACCAAACACCTTCTGTACTGTCCTGTCTACCTGCGATTCCACTTTCAAGGGACTATGAACTTACCATCGAGTCATACAGCTTGGAAACGGACCTTTGGTCCAACCAGTCCATGCCAACTATCATCCCAATCTAAATCAGTCTCTCCTGCCTGCTCCTGGCCTATATCCCTCCAAACTTTTCCTATTCATGTACTTAAACAAATGTCTTTGAATTGTACCTGGATCCTCCACTTCCTCAGGAAGTTCATTCCACACATTAGTAGTTGAATGGCAAGGATGGGTTTGAGTTGAAATGGTTCATAAAATAAACAGTTTTTACCCAACACCCTGTAGCAAATATGGTAGCAACTTCAATCCTGGAGTCTCACAAATCAGTATTTCCATGGAGTGGAGGGAAAATAAAGTGCTGGATTCACAGAGAAGGTGGTTTTCTGTGAGTGTGAAGCTAAAATTAAATCACGTGCTTTGGTTGAACTCAAACTGCATTGACTTGGAGGAGAGCGAAGGGAGTTTGTAAGTGCCCTCCCCTCCCCACATACCTCAGTTGCAGGGCTGCGCAGGGGCAGTGTGGGTCCACTGTCGCCCCCAACCGCATCCTCTCCCCCCTTGCCATTGTGGATGTCACAACATGTAAGTAGCCCTGTCAGTTTCATGGTGAAGCCCCCGCCCTCTGGGCAACATCTGGGAGCAAAGCAATGTCTCCCCCTTTCCAATGTTTATCGGGGGGGGGGGGGTGGGTGGAGGGGGGCTAGAGAGAGTGACAGGGGGACACTATTCACTTGTGGTAACTGGAGATAATCCAGGAAAGGAGCAGACTCTCCAAAGGTGCTCAGATGCTCTCTGTCTCAAAGGTATTTTCACTGTGTATTCCCTCAGTTTGGCACATATAGAGTTTGCACCCTGGAAAAGGATTGCTTCTTTCCTCATGTTCACAATTAAAAGGGTAGTTTCTCATGGAACTGAGCAGGTTTTAAGGGATTGGCACATTGATAAAAAAAGTTGACGCATGTTGCTTCATATAGTGTGTATCTGATATTGTTGGCTGTTGTAAAAGCTTCTTGGCTATGATTTTTAACATTCTAATGCAGTAATGGATTTATGCCATGTATTTATTGTCATCTTTTTTGTATATTAGGCCAGCAGGAAGTCATTCAGCAACTTTAGCGGCTTTCTTTTCTCAAACAGCTTTGACATTTCATTATCACATCCTTGATTCAGCTCCATTTCCAGCACCATTGTCGGCAGCTTTGTCCAGGTCATTGTCATCTAAATGACGTTTATCTTCATTCACACCTAAGTCGATCTGGCTGCATGAGGGCTTTCTGTGTCCTGCGTAATATATGATCAGCAGGCATCAAGCAATCTACAGGTATCGCCACCGATGTTATGTTCATTTAATAGTACTGACAGTTATCAATTAATTAGTGTTTTTTTTTTGCAGGAAGACATGCAGAAAGAAATCTGGAAACAAATGATACATCAACTTCTAACAGAGCCACTTGATTCATTGGGACTTGAATGTCAGCAGCCATTTAATTCGAGAAGAAATGTTTGTTTTTGTCTGCTTGAGAGATTTTGGACAGTGCTGTGGCAGGAAGAATACTGAGACAGAGCTGAAAATGTGTTGCTGGAAAAGCGCAGCAGGTCAGGCAGCATCCAAGGAGCAGGAGAATCGACGTTTCGGGCACGAGCCCTTCTTCAGCAACACATTGTCAGCTCTGATCTCCTGCATCTGCAGTCCTCACTTTCTCCTCGAAGAATACTGAGACACCCGAGTGAGGGAGATTCAGTGCGCTGACTGTGAAAAGTGCTTCAAACCATTTACTCAGTTTGGGGAATCAAAATCTCACCCCTCACGTTGGGGAGAGACTGTGTACCCACTCTGTTTTAAATTTCAAACCCAGAGTGAAACAAGGAAAGCTCTCTCCAAAGGGGAAACAGTGGAAATGTGGGGACTGTGGGAAATAATTCCCTTTCCCATCAGCGCTTGACACCCACAGACATGTTCACACTGGGGAGACGCCGTTCTCCTGCTCAGTGTGCGGGAAGAGTTTCAGTTGGCTGTGCAGTTCACACCAGGGAGAGGCCATTCATCTGTCACCATTGTGGTAAAGGATTCACTCAGTCGTCCCGGCTGCAGACACACCAGCGGGTCTACACGGGGGAGAGGCCGTTCTCCTGCTCTCAGTGTGGGCAGTGATTCATCAATGCATCCATCTCCTGAAACACCAGCGAGTTCACGTGGGGGAAAGGCTGTTCACCTGCTCTGAGTGTGGGAAGGGATTTGTCGATTCTTACTCTCTGCTGACCCACCAGCGGGTCCACACTGGGTTCACCTGCCCCAAGTGTGGGAAGAACTTCAGTCATGTGAGCAACGTGCGGAGGCACCAGCGGATCCACACCGGGGAGAGGCCATTCACATACTCCGTGTGTGGGAAGGGGTTCACTCAGTCATCTACACTGCTGATCCATCAAAGGGTCCACACTGGGGAGAGGCCATCCATCTGCTCTCAGTGTGGAAAGGGCTTCACCCGCTCCTCCCACCTGCGAGTTCACGTGCCATCGCAGGGGGATTGAAGGAATGACGGCTGAGTGTCATTATCGACTGGACTATCAACCCAATTCTGGGGACTCCCAGAACCAAATCCTGCTGTACCAGGTTGCAGAATTGGAATTCGGTCAGAAATCTGGAGTTTAGAATCTCATGATGAAACCATTTTCAGGGGGAAAAGCTCTCATCTGATTCACTCCTGCCCTTTTTAGGGGAGCAAACTGCCCTTGTGGGAAAGGATTCACTCAGTCATCCCAGCTGCATCCTTTACCCGGTCTGTTCTACACGTGACTCCAGACCCACAGCTGTGTGGCTGACTCTTAACAGCCCTTCCCCGCCCCCGCCCCCCCCAACCCACACACACACACACGGCAATTGAGTGGCAGTAATTTCGTTGGATTGAAATTGCTGAGTGAGGCGATATGTCCTTCGGCTTAAGGCTGGATCAAGGATCCAATTATAAAGGGACAACTCAGCTGACCAACAGTAAAGGAAGTGGAGTTGGGAGGAGTGTGTGCACTTTGAGCTGCTTTTTTTCAAAAAAAGGCTACTTTTCATACACTTTTTTGCTGGGGAGATCCGAAGCTGTAACAAAGTTGGGTGGCAAAGTTGGGTTAAACAGAACTTAACCCCGGTCTCAGACTCTCATTGAAAGCTGTGAGATCCAACAGGTTTTTGTTTTAAAGCTGCTCATTTCTTTCAAACTCCTGCCCTAAGTTTCCAATGTCATGTATCAGAATGAGCAGTGGATGAGTAGCTAGTACTGTTAGATATTGTAATTTTTTCCGGAATGCAGGTACCGCATCGTTTCATCGGCATTGTAAGGTTTACTGGCAGCACTGAGAGGTGTGGGATGTATTCACAAGGTACAAAGTTAAAAATCATACAACACCAGGTTATAGTCCAACATGTTTATTTGGCAGCACTAACTTTTGGAACACTGCTCCTTCATCAGGTGTTTGTGGAGCAGGACCATAAGAGAACTTATAGCAAAAGGTTGCAGCTTCATGCAACAGAAATGATATATTGAACAAACCTAGATTGTTGTTAAGTCTTTTCTCTTTTAGAATGGGTTGCAGGTTTTGGTTCATTAATATGTAAATCCCAGAACTTTGAAAACACATTCTCGAGACAACTTAAGGTCTGTATATCAAACTTGAATCAGACTGGTTCTATTTCCAAAGTAGAAATTTATAAAATCTCACATGGATTGACTGCCTGTAGATTGTGTACTTTCTGAGCAAAATATAATAGATCTGCAAATATAATTCTGCACATTCAAAGTCACCCCAAAGCCTGATATGTAAGTGTGCGTGCATAAGAGGGTGAGAGTGTGGGCATGTGCGTGAGAGAGTCTGTTTGTGTGTGTGTGTGTGCATGCTTGATAAAGTGTGTGTGTGTGAGACAGAGTATCAGCCTGAGAGGGTGTGAGTGTCTGGGGTATATGTGTGTGTCTGAGAGAGGGGTCTGTGTGAATGTGAGTGTATGTGCTTTGTGTGTGTGTGAGAGAGAGTGACAGTGAAGTGGGGTTACCTGTCATGTGACATGAACCCAAGGTCCTGGTTGAGGCCATCCTTATGGGTTCCAAACTTGGCTCTCAGCCTCTGCTGGTCCACTAAAATTGATTAAGCAGTTGCACAACACACACTGGAGAGGGCAGAGTGGGACTTATCTTTTGATTTGCAGGAGGTGGGAGGTTCTGGGTGCTGGAAACTAGGGAAAACACATGCTGGAGGACCTTCGGCTCAGAGAGATGGAGCTGGAAGCCAGGCTGCAGACATGTTGGGGGAATCATAGAGCCCCTACATAGAGCCTGTGGAAACACTTCAGTCCATTTGAGAAATTGAATTTGCTTCCACAGAGTTGCCACGGTGTAGGGGTCAGTGTGTCTTGGCAGCCTCAACGATCCAATGAAGGGCTCATCTACAGTGAGAATACCCAGTCCACATTTTGCCAAAGAGTTCAAGTTCTCTCCACAGTCAGAACACTGGGGCACTCCCACGCAGGCTGTCTGTAATCGCGGGGCTTCTCGATGCATGTCAAGTTTGGAATAATTTCCAGCAGACAAACATTTCCCCTCCTGGATTCAAATGCTGCTGATATTCAGGCCCTGAGTAAATTCCTTGTGCATGCCTGAACAGCAAATCTCTTTCTCTGCTAATACCTTGAGAGATCAGATCACTGCTGTCAGTGCAGGGCAGAAAATAAGATGAGAGAATTCTGGTTTGTACGGAACATCCTTCTCTATGTTCTACCCAAACTCTGTCTCCCAATTCCTCCACCTTTCGATGGATTCCAAACCGAATTCATCCTTCCGTCCTCCTGTTTTTGCCTAGCTCCCCTCTCTTGAAAGCGCTGACTCTCAGTTCAGTTTCTCAGCCACTTCTTCCATCCCCAGTATGTCGCCCATGTCTTTATTTAGTTTTTAAAAGAGAAAGGCAGTGGTTTGCTGATGCCAGGACGTGAGGGTGACTGCGCTCACACAGTGTTCCAGACTCCATGTAGTGTCATTTACAAAAATCTGCACTGCACATGTACAGAGAAGTGGATCCTGGGAGTCGGGGGGGGGGGGGGGGTATGGTGGGAGTGGGTGGTATGCATTCACCACCTTCCCATTGAATCAAGACCCAATCGTCCCCTCAGCGTCCCCTGTCCATTTACCCATCGCCACCTATAGTGCCCCCGTCCATTCTCTCTCACTATCCCTAGCTTCCCGTCTCTTCTCTCTCTCACACACACATCCCACCCTCTGCACCCTCTTGTTTCTAACCCCACTCTCTGCAACCCCCTCCATTCTATCTCCATACCCTCTGCCCCATCCAGTCTCTCATCTACCCTCTCTCCCCCATCCATTCCCCTTCTCTTTCTCCCCACCCTCTGCCTTCCTGTATCCAGTCCCTCTCCCCACACTCATTCTCTCTCTCCCCCCACTCTCTTCCCCCACCCTCTCCTGGCATTCATTTTTGCTCTTTCTCCCCCCACACTCTGCAACCCCCAATTCCTCTCGCTTCACATTCTGCACCCCCCTATTCTCTCTCTCTGCCAATCCCTCTACCCACCAACCTGTGCACATCCAGACTTTCTCTATCCCCGATGGTCTGTCCCCGTGTCCATTTTCTTTTTGTCTTTCCCTCCAAGCCTCTTCCTCCGGTCCAATCTCTGACCCCGCACCCCCAACCCCATTCTTTCTCCTGCCTCGAGACCTCTGAGCATAGAGAGAGAATGGATGGTAATGACTCTACCTGGGAGACTGGAGGGGTTGATTCGAGAAATAGCTGATCTTTAACATTGAGAATAGCTATAACGATGGACTCAGAAACATCGGTAAAGTCTGAAAGCATATTCAATTGTTGAAAAAAAAGCTGCAGCATCTTTCTGAAATTTCCATAAAAATCTGTGTAGTTAGGCCACAGTTGAGGCCAGGCTGGAAGGGTGCAAGGGCGGAATCCTAGTCTTGTGAAATTGGTTCAAATTGTGTAGAAATAGAGCCATAGAGTTGCACAGCACGGGAACAAACCTTTCAGTCCACGCCGACCATATATCCTAAATTAATCTAGTGATCCATTTGCCACCATTTGGCCCATATACCTCTCAACTCTTCCTATTCATATACCCATCCAGATGCCTTTTAAATGTTGGAATTGTACCAGCCTTGACCACTGCCTCTGGTAGCTCATTCCATACCTATACCACGCTCTTCGGTCCCTTTTGAACCTTTCCCCTCTCACCTTAAACCTCTGCCCCTCTAGCTTTGGACTTCCTCTACTCTGGGAAAAAGACATACAAATGTTGAGCAGCCAGACAAAATGAAAAAGGAATAAAGTGTTGAGCCCCAGGGAAACAAAACAAATTGTGGCTCTAGCGTTTCTTTTTTCTGACTGGCATTTGGACACCGAAAATTTGTCAGTTACACAGGCAACTCCACTTGGCATACTGCGCATGCTTCTCAGTGTCAGCAAGCACTGCGCATGCTTCTTGGTGTCAGCAGAATACTGCGCATGCTGTCTGCTGTCAGCGGAAATGACGCGCGACATTGCTTTGATGGGCCAATGGAAAGTACTGGAGGACCGGAAGGAGCCTGCCCCCGTTGTCTGAATGCGGAAGTTGGATCATGAGTTTGTGTTGGTGCCGTTGCTGCGCCTCTCTCTCTGAATGAAGATTGAGCCTTACCCCAACTGCAACTTCTTTCCTCTATCCAACATCTGTGAGTACAACACACTTTTCTCACCCCCTTTTACATTGTATTTTTTCATTCTCGTGTTCAACTCGACTTTCAGCAAAGTTGGTTCAGGTCTGTGTCTTAATTGGCAAACACGTAGCAAATGCAGTAGCACAGTGTGCAGTTGTAGCCTTTCCTGTGAAATAAAAGCAGAGAGGAGATGCATTGTTTAAATGGTGATATATTGGGATGTAGAGCAAGTGAGGACTGCAGATGCTGGGGATCAGAGTTGAAAAGTGTGGTCCTGACAAAGCACAGCAGGTCAGGCACCATCCGAGGTGCAGGAGAGTCAACATTTTGGACACAAGCACTTCATCAGGAATGATGTGTGGATGTACAAAGGTGCCTCAGCTGCCTTCTACTCAGGCTTTCTACTCCAGTCAATGCCAGTTGTCACAGAGGTGCAGCAAGCAATGACCAAGGCAAATGGTATATTAGCAAGAGAAATTGAGTTCAGAAATGTCTTCCTGCTGAGTTCATCTGACTTTTAAATGTCAAAAATAGTTATGGGGGAAGGCAAGGTTTTTAAAAAATATTTTATTGGAAACTTTTTCAAATCCTTTACAAAACATCTAGACACAGAAAAGAACTAAACCAAAGTACAGAAAGATAGAGGCAATACAACAATGTCATATCACAATGCTATTAATAATGAACTAACTACTCCCCTACCAGAACAATCATATCTGCTGAGCTTAAGCTAAACTATAATCAAATTAAATAAAAATTAAAGTAAACTGAATGCACATTAACTTAAATTCGATTATATCACATTACTTTATTCTATTTCACTCACCACACCTCCACTGAGGCTCCCAATCCTGTAAGCACCAGTCATTTTCCCAATATTCTTTTCCCCCAATCTCCCCCTCCCAGGGCCCCACGGGTGCCCAGACTGATTCCCATGGCTGTACCACACCCCTAATTAATATTGCTGAAAAGTCTGCATCAATATAATTTAGAAAGGGCCGCCATGTCTTGTAAAATTATTCCGTTTTGTGGTGCACCATATTTGTGAGGTAGTCTTGGGGGAGATGCTCCATCACCAGCATATGCCACCCCATAAGACCTGGGGGCATTTCTAATGGCCAATTCATTAAAATGTGCTTCCTCGCACAGTGGGTAAGAAGGTTACACAGTCTCTTCCCGTGTTCCCCCAGAGAGAGCAAAAGAACTTCAATCCTCAGGATGTTCTTACCAAGCACTCCAGTATCTCTGGATCTTACAACAGTGTGGGAGAATGCCTATACTAATTTTACATTTGGGACCCCCTGGTGACGTTCCTCTCTTGAACTTCGCTCGCCTCTCTTGCGCCAAATGAGCCCTGTGTAAAATCTTCAATTGCATGACCTCTGCTTTGTTACATATTGAAATTTTCCTCACATTTTCCCATATATATTCCCATACTTCCAATTAAATATCCTCTCCTAGCTCCCGATTCCATGTCCTACAGAGTCCGTCCACATCCCTAAGGCACATCCCTTCTGTAAGTGATGCAAAATACTAACTGAAAGAGCACCCGTACACCGGAGCACTCTTTTCTCCACATGTGGCCTGTAAAGCTGAGCCAGGAGCGTGGTCTTCCTCTGTATATAATCCCTTACCTGAAAGTACCGGAAAACATTCGTATTAGACAATCCATAATTCTGACTTAGCTGGCTAAATAACATCAAGATCTCCGCCTCAAATAAGTTTCCCAGACAGAAGATTCCCTTATTCTCCCATGACTTAGAGCCAGAGTTCATTGCCCCAGATTGAAATCCTTGGGCTCCCGCCAATGGGGTAAATGGCGAGGTCTTCAGCCAATTGCCCTTGTCTTGCCTCATTATCTTCCAGGCTTTCACTGTATTTAAAATGATTGGACTCTTACACTGCTCGGTCACGGATTTCATCTTATCCATGAATAATAGATTAACTAGGGGACTGCAAAGCTTCAATGTCAAGCCAAATCGACCCTGAATCCCCCCGTGCCCAGTCACCCACATTTGCTGATAAAGCACTTATTTGATATCTCCAAGTCTAGAAGGTCCACTACCCCCACCGACCTCCCCCCACCCCCCCACCCCCCCTGTTTTATCCTCTCCAGTAATTGTACATACTTAGCTTTATACAGTTGGTGGAAGGCAGGGGTAATAAAAATTCCCAAATACAAAAAACCCTTTTGACGACCGTCTAAACAGGAACTTAATTCCATCCTTCAGATCAGGCACCTCCATTAATACCCCCCACTGGCACGGCTTCCGATTTTGTAAAGTTGATCCCGCAGCCCGAAAAACTCCAGATACATTAATTGTTTGAATCAATCGAGGAACGGACTCCTCCGGACTGGCCAAGGAGAAGTGGATGTCATCACCTTATAGGGTGATCTTATTCCCGCCCATTCCCACCCCTGGCACCACTATTTCAGGATCTCTCCTGACAGCCCCAGCTAATGGCTCAATTGCCAAGGTAAGTAGCAGTGGTGAAAGAGGACACCCCTGTCGACTACCTCTCCCAGTATTAAAGTTATCTGACTTAGTGCAGTTTGTGATGATGTTTGCCTTAGGATCATTATGCAACTCCACCACCCATCGACCAAAGGATCCCCCCAAACCAAAACGCTGTAGGATCCCAAATAGGTACGGCCATTCTATCTGGTCAAACGCCTTTTCTGCGTCTAGGGAGACACTGAACCCGGGATCAATCTTTGCTGGCATACCTGCACTATGGTCAGTACCCTCCTGATATTGTTGGAGGAGCTACAGCCCTTGACAAAACCCGTCTATTCATCTTTCATAATTTAGCGCAACACATTTTCCAACCTCAGGGCCAGCATCTTGGTAACAATTTTAAAATTTAAATTCAACAGGGTCTGTGTGAAGCACATTCTTCAGGCTCTTTCCCCTCGTTTAAAATGAGGGAGATATTAGCCTCCTTAAGAGAGTGCAGAAGACAATCCTGTGTATATGAACAGCAATACATCCCCAGAGGCGGCTCCACGAACACATTTATGAATTCCTTATAGAATTCACTTGGGAATCTATCTGACCCCAGTGGGATGCTTTATTGCTTCCTGCACCTCCTGTATCGTAATAGGCCCATTCAACAGGGAAACCTGTTCTGCCTTTATACTGGGGAGGTGCAGGTCCTCAAAAAAGGACTGCATCCTCGCTGCACCGTGTTCGTCTCCCTCTGACCGATATTACTGTGCAAAGTATTCCATAAATCTAACATTGATCTTCTTCAACTCACTGGTAACTGTGCCAGCCTTCTCTCTAACAGACATAAAAGATTGGGAAGCATTTTTCTTTCTAGCCAGATATCGACTTGGCTTATCTCCAGATTCAAACAATCTTTGTTCAGCAAAGGAGACCCTTTTTTCGCCACCTGTGTGTGCAATGAGTCGAGAGCAGTCCGGAGAGCTGCAGCTTGACCAGAGAAGGCCTATTATAATATGCTTTCTCAGCTATCTGCAGCCGGGTCTCCAGCATCTGATTTTGCTCCTCCCTCTGTCTCCTTCCATTTGTTGAATACGAAATAATCAGGCCTCATATATATGCCTTAGTGGCCTCCCACAGTATTGCTGGATTACTGGCCGTACCTGGGTTGATATCCCAGAAGGCCTTGAACTCTCTTCTGCTGTACTCAACGGATTTGCTACGCCTAAACAGGAATTGGTCCATGCACCAGTGCTGTGCATCCATTCCACCACCCTTGACTTTACCATCTAAATACACTGGCACATGGTCCGAGACACCTATATTGCCAATTTCACAAGCCAATGTTCTGTTCAAGCAATCCAATGGCATTAAAAAGTGTCAGTTCCCATGTGGCACTTGTGTGGGTTGGAAGAGAAAGTAATATCTCTTCCATTAGGGTGGAAATGTCTCCACACATCCACTAACCCCAACTCCTCGCACATGTCCACCAACTGCTTCGGTTGTGTCGGTGTATCTGCCTGGCCCCTTGGCACCCTGTCTACCTCGGGATCTATTAGGCGATTAAAATCTTCTCCAATGACCATGCGGCGCACCCTAGACTTATTAATTTAGCAACTGCATCAATTCGAAATTTAAGATGGTGCACCGGGGGACGATATACATTCAGGACGCCGGACTCTTCTCCATGTGTTAGAGCTGTAAGAATGATGGACCATCCATGTTCATCCTTAATTTGCTCAATTACCTGGACAGGGAGGTTCATTCTTACCAGTACAGCCACTCCTCTACACTTGGAGCTAAAGGAGGAGAAGAATACCCTATCATAACCCCCATCTCCCCCGCCCCCGTTGCAGTTTTAGATGTTCCTTATCATTTAAATGTGTCTCTTGCAGCAGGGCGATGTCCACCCTTTCCTTTCTAGGGCTTAACAGCATCTTTTTAATGGGGGAATGGCTCCCTTTTACATTCCAGGTGCACCACCTGAACGAATCAGTCGCCATGGTCATCCAGGGCAGCCTGTGGTTATCCAAGAGGAGGAAGCTTATCTGAGGTGTGGTGAGCGACAAAGACATTAACTCCATAAAGTCTAAAAACTGCTCCTATTAAAAACTACTATAAATAAAAATCTAACAACCACATATAACTTAAGCAAACACTCAAATAACCCCAATTATGTGGAGAACTCCCCCCCCCACCCCACCCTTGCCACCATCCCGGCTCCTTCCCGCTGAGGCTGTGCCCCAAGCGCCAGGCAATTCACAGATTGAAAAAAGCATGTTATTTACATTCTGACAGTTAACAATGGTTGCCCATCTCCCCACACCCCTTCTCCATACATCTTAACCACAGATATCGCCACCCCAATCCAAAAACAAAAGACAGCAGTGAAAAAAAGGCCTCAGACAATACCTAACCGACTGTTTTACTAAATAATTCCAGTTTTACATGAAGGCAGTACATATAAAGCCGATAACCACAACAAAAAGGGGCAAAAAGTAGCATTGTCTGTCATGATGTCCCGCCTTCACCCCGACCTGAGCCCTTTAATTCAGTGAATTCACAAAGCCATTCGCCTTTTCTGTTGAATCAAAATTATATACCGTCCCTTCATGAAAGAAATGCAACACGGCCAGGTACCTCAAGGAATATTTAATATTCAGATCCCTTAATTTTCTCTTAACTTTATCAAATGCTCTTCTGTTCTTAATCCAGGCTCCCGAGAAGTCCTGAAAACACATTATTCTTGAGCCTTTGTGCATTAAGGCCTCTGGATCTCTTACCAGTCTTCTTGCTGTTTCAATCACTAACTGTTTTTCTTTATAATGCAGGAGTTGCACTAGGACCGTGCGGAGGCGCGGGTCCGGCCCTGACCGCATTTCGATCAAGTGGGCCCGCCCCACACTCAACAGACCCGACTCCGACTCCAGCCCCAGGAATCCAATGAGGTCTTCACCTTCCTTGCATTCCGGAAGACCCACGAGCTGTAAGATTTTTCTTCTACTTTTGTTTTCCAGGTCGTCGTCCACTTGCTCCTGAAGGACCCGAACCTGGTCTTCCAGCGTTCAGATCCTTCCTCCTGAGACCTCCGCCACGGTCTCCGATGCCACGGTCCTCTCCTCCACTGCCTATTCTCTTCGGTCCAACATTTGAATTTTCTGTTTATGCTTTTCCAGCGTGGCAGATAGTGGTTCCACTGCTGCTTCAATCTTATCTCAGAGTTTGCCATCTCCGAGAGTAACTGCTGCTGCCCCATTAAATCCAAAGGGACGGCCCTGGGAGTTTGAGCATTGGCTCCAGGCACCCCTGATGCAGTAGGGGAATGCCCTGCCTGCTGCACCCCTGTCGGCTCCTTTCCTTCATTTGCTTTCATCCTGGTCTTAAAGCTGTCAAACCACAATTATAGCAACTCCAGATGTTCAGTAAATTTCTATTAGCAACTTTTTTTCTCTTACAGATGGTTAATGAGGTGGGGGGGAGGGGGTAAAGGTCCACCTTGTCGGGGGGTATGGCACAGAGCCCCGCACAGCAGACCACTCAAACCACCGCCATCTTGGATTTCGAAGAAAATGGTTTTAAGACCAGTACAGAACAGCTACAGGGTCCTACAGCACAGAAATAGACCCATCAGTCCAACTAGTCTATGCTGACTATGTTTTCAAACCCAACTAGTCCCATTTGCCAGTGATTGGCCCATATCCCTCTGAACTGTTCCTATTCATGTGCTTTTCCAAATGTCTATTAAACGTTGTAACTGTACCTGCATCCACCATTTCCTCTGGACACCCATTCCACGCACAAACCACTCTGTGTGAAAGAAATAGAGCTCTTCATGTCTTTTTTAAAATATTTCTCCTCTCACCTTCAAAATTTGCTCCCTAATCTTGAAAGCCCCACCCTAGGGAAAGGAGACCTGCCGTTCACCTCATCTGTACCCCTCATGATTTTATAATCCTCTATAACATCACCTCTCAATCTCCTCTGCTCCAGTGAAAGAAATCCCAGTCTATCCACCTGGCTGTAGGTATATTCTGTTATGATCTGTTCAATGCTTGTGCAGGCTCAAAAGACAAAATGGCCAACTCCTGCTCCCAATTCACTCACTCTGTGTGCAGGACAGCATTGGGAGATTGGGAAAGGGGAGAGGTCACTCACTCTGTGTGCAGGACAGCATTGGGAGATTGGGAAAGGGGAGAGGTAGATATCTTGTATGTTTTTATTTTTAAAATGCACTTGATTCCCACAAATAAATGCAACAGGTACAAGTACAGCACATGCAGTATTCCTCATTGCAACTTCAAGGTTTTGTGTCCTCTTCTTCCATATTGGCTCCAGCACATTCGGCTTCCTTCCCCTCCCCCCCCATCCCCCCCCCTGCCCCCCCTCCCCCCCCCACCCCGCATCCCCGCCCTGAGCCGTTGATGCTTCCATTGTTTATAAAATCAAGAGAGGCATGGATAGGGTAAATAGACAAGGTCACTTCTCTGGAAATCCAGAACTAGAGAATAATAGGTTTGAAGGGGAGGGGGGTGGGAGAGATTTAAAAGGGACCTAAGGGGCAATTCATGCAGAAGATGGTGCATGTAAGGAAAGAGCTGCCAGAGGAAGTAGTGGATGCTGGCATAATCCTAACATATTTAAAAGGCATCTGGATGGGTATATGAATAGGAAGGGTTTAGAAGGATATGTGCCAAATGCTGGCAAATGAGACTAGATTCGGTGAGGATATCTGGTCAGCATAGACTAGTTGGACCAAAGGGCCTTTGTCTGTGCTGTATATCTAGATGACTCTGGTTTGCCACTTCAGTCTGTTCAGTTTCTCTCTAGTATCATTGCCTTGATGTCTCATTCCAAAACTCCCCCACCCCCGTTGGGGCACGTTAACCATTTTGCGTTTGGTTGTTTGTCAAGAAGCTGAATTGCAGGTTCATCCTGAATGTACACACTATATTTTTGCTTCCTAAAATCAGACCTGCTCACTCTCAATAGTATCCCAATGTCGTGGAAGATATTAATTTTCAGGTGGAGGTATCCAAAATTCAGAGAGATGTCAGTCATGACTGTTTTGCCTGCGCAGTGAGTTGACTCCGATGTTCTCAGGGACATTTACTGACGCGAGACAGTGAAAGGATTCTCATTCCCGCAGATCGGGAATTCAAACCGTGTGCCGGCTTCAGGACAATGAGAAAGATTAATTGGGGTGTGTGAAGAAGCTTTGAGCTGCATTTCAAACAGGTAGGTGGAGTCAGATGCATCATCCATTGCGCCCCGGCCCTGTGCGCTTCTAACGCCACCATGGTGCAGAGTTCTGACGTTAACACGGACATGCGCAGCAATGGGTTCATTCACAAGGTGAACAACCAAAGATAATCACCGTCAGTGATTCCCTTCCACAGGCCCAACTTTGTGAAGCAGTATCTTTCACTGGCAAAGGAAACACCCTTGTCCTCAGGTGCCTGCTTCATTTCGATCACGATTTCAAGCCCCTCACTCTTCACGTCTCATTTCCAAACACTTTGCTCATAGCCTCCAAAGAAGCTCTGAGGGTATCGGCTTGTTCCACCCGAACAGGCAGTGGGTTGCAGATTCCCACCAGTCCCAATTTGAGTGAAATAGTTTTCCCCCTCCACTTATTTGAATCTTAAAGAAGAAGCCGGGGAGCAAGCTCCCTTTCTTTTCGACGACATTTCTCATTTTGTACTCGGCAGGGTTCACACCTGCGTGGGGAAACCGCAATGGATTTCATGTTCATCGCATTAACCACTGGGCCCACGAATACAGAACCACACTGACAGCTTGACTTCCCAGGTCTGTCTGCTTGTGGAGCTGAGAAAGAGTGAATCATCGCAGAGTTTGTTTGAATCCAATCACTTCACAGTGATTCGAAAGGGTTAAATATCTGCACATGATGTTTGCAGATATTTAGGTGTTTCACCCCAAAAGATGAAATGAACTTTCAGTTAGAAATTGCAGGAGGAACTCAGCAGGTCAGGCAACATCTGTGGAAAGAGAATCAGAGGCAACATTTCAAAATTGTGTTTTCTCCGACAGGTACTGTCAAACCTGCCGAGTTTCTCTTTTGGTCTCGTCTTCTCAGCAGATGCAGTCCCTTCCGTTAGACATTAATTCAATGCAGAAACACCTTTGTGAAGAAGATTGCCGTTTGGGGAACATTTTCCTGACCCCATTAAAAGCGCGCCGCTTCGAAGCCAAAGAAGGGCAGCGAACACACGGCCCCCGGCCGGGCTCTAACCACCAACCTCTCGGTTAACAGCCGAACGCGCTGACCAATTGCGCCGCAGAGACAGGCGCTGTCGTGGGCTGCACCATCGCTTAATGATTTTATAATTCAGCCTCCCCGCCTAGAATTACAATTGTCGTCTATCAGTTTTACTTTTCCATAATCAAGCCTGGGAGATGTGTTGTGGAGATACCGGGGACAGTCTGCAGACACATCCATGTCACGAGGAACTAGCTTTCTTACTCCGGGGCCGGCGCCCTTCCAGCGTTTCAGTGTTTTGCCTGTTCCCGAGTTCTCTCCTTGGCTCGCAGGGGAGAAGGGGTTTGAATTCCTGATGTGCAGTAACGACAATTCTTTCAATGTCTCAGATCAGTTCATGTGCCGAGAACATCAGAGTCAACCTCCCGGCCTCTTCAACAAGGGGACGGTGTCTGGACTGTCTCTGCTCAATCGGACCGGTCATCTTTCATTCTCCTCTAAATCCGCTTCCCAAAATGTTTCTAAAGGTTCACAAAGCTGGAGACTGGGATTTCTGTTTTGCTTCATGAACATTTGAACATTTTTCCATTTCCTAACTGACAATATTTTGCCAAAATCTCTTCCAATTGTACGCCTTGCCTCATGTCCAGGGATGAGGAATTTCCATTTTGGGGAGACATTCCCAAGGTGGAGAATGTTCGCTTTGGAGCAAAGAAGGATAACTGGAGATTTCCTGGGGCTGTTGGTCATGATGGGAGAAGAAGCGGTGGGAATGGGCAGTTTAATGATCAGAAGAACCAATTGCCACTGACCAGAGTCAGTTACCAGAGGACAGGGATTGAAGTTCTTGAATGAAAAGCACCACTTGTGCCTAATAAACACAGAGAATACTGCAGAAAGCCAACGGGTCGAGCAGCATCTGTGGAAAGGGAAACAGAGCTGACGTTGTGAGTCTGGTACGTTGTTTGTTCAGAACCCGAGTTTCCTGCATGGCAATCAATTCCCAGACATGAGAAAACGGGTCTTTATTGAGACGGGTTTTGTGAAGTTTGAGCGATAATGCAACCAACAGGAAGTCATTTAAAATCGCCAGCGAAGAAAGCATAGCCAGCAGGTTACCACCCTGGGCGGGGGAGCCCCAAAGGATCTCTACGCCAACACCTTAAGTGTTCGGCCACAACTACACGCCCAAAGTTGTGGTCTAAACTTTCTCATGGAATAGTTCTAACAGGAAAGGTGAGTATTGGGATTGTCCTGTCCGCGCCATCGCCCCAACGGTTCCTGTTCCCCTGGATTTGATCAGGACAGAGGAGGCTGATGGGAGATCGAATTGAACTACACACATTGATGAGAGATAGAGCGGGTGGGAATGATCCATTCCCATGCGTAGAGAGATTAATAATCAGGACCGAAAATAAGGAGCCACTTCAAGAAATTTGGGGTTCATTCAGCAAAGCTAATGTATGACTGTTCATAGAAAATTGTGATGAAAGTCTCTCGAGTTATTTTGATGAGAGGTGTTGATGATGCTAATACAATCGATAGGATGAACGTAGATTGGTCAATGTATTTGGTGACAGTTCTGTTCTAGCCCTGTGAGCGAAACCTGGATCTGAAGGAGTATAAGGGACATTAACAACATCGATCTGAAATTGGACACGTGACAAGGAACAGAGCCATCATTAGCAGTTGGCTTTTGAACTGGAGAAGGTTTCTCGTGAAATTCGCTTGAGGCTTGAGGTATGCAAGGTCAAGATAATTGAGGTAAAACACGGAAACGCTATCCTCATTAGCAGACAGTGAAAGGATTACAAGACACAAATTAAACATTTTCGACAAGTGATACAGGGGACTGGGAAGATAAGTATTATAAACTGTGAACAGCAAAGTTCTGGAGCACAACACTTACATTCAAAGACCGAAAACATCCAGGTCCTGATTAATCAGATTGCATTGTGGTGCTTTTTTGCAAAACATCCACTTGCAATGTCCTACAAAAGAGTGACAAAACCCATCCCTCTCAGCCCAGGATAGAAAATCCGAAGGGATGAAGGTTTGCTGATTTTCTGAAGATTCACAGAGCTTAGACTGGGTTTTGGTGATTGTTTCTTTTCCACTCCCAGGAGCCGCAGTGGTTGAGGCGTTGAGATGGGGAGAATAAAATGTGCCCGTGAGCAGCATGTGGGGCTATTTCAGCTTCCCCTCATCTGACTGCGCTGTGAGTTGACTCCGATGTTCTCAGGGACATTTACTGACGCGAGACAGTGAAAGGATTCTCATTCCCGCAGATCGGGAATTCAAACCGTATGCCGGCTTCAGGACAATGAGAAGATTAATTGGGGTGTGTGAAGAGGCTGTGAGCTGCATTTCAAACAGGTAGGTGGAGTCAGATGCATCATCCATTGCGCCCCGGTCCTGTGCGTTTCTAACGCCACCATGCAGCAGAGTTCTGACGTTAACACGGACATGCGCAGCAATGGGTTCATTCACAAGATGAACAACCAAAGATAATCACCGTCACTGATTCCCTTCCACAGGCCCAACTTTGTGAAGCAGTATCTTTCACTGGTAAAGGAAACACCCTTGTCCTCAGGTGCCTGCTTCATTTCGATCACGATTTCAAGCCGCTCACTCTTCTAGTCTCATTTCCAAACACTTTGCTCATAGACTCAAAAGAAGCTCTGAGGGTATCTGCTTGCTCCACCCGAACAGGCCGTGGGTTGCAGATTCCCACCAGCCCCAATGTGAGTGAAATATTTTTCCCCCTCCACGGATTTGAATCTTAAAGAAGAAGCCGGGGAGCAAGCTCCCTTTCTTTTCGACGACATTTCTCATTTTGTACTCGGCAGGGTTCACACCTGCGTGGGGAAACCGCAATGGAGTTCTTGTACATCGCATTAACCACTCGGCCCACGAATACAGAACCACACTGACAGCTTGACTTCCCAAGTCTGTCTGCCTATGGAGCTGAGAAAGAGTGAATCATCGCAGAGTTTGTTTGAATCCAATCACTTCACAGTGATTCGAAATGGTTAAATATCTGCACATGGTGTTTGCAGATATTTAGGTGTTTCACCCCAAAAGATGAAATGAACTTTCAGTTAGAAATTGCAGGAGGAACTCAGCAGGTCAGGCAACATCTGTGGAAAGAGAATCAGAGGCAACATTTCAAAATTCTGTTTTCACCGACAGGTACTGTCAAACCTGCCGAGTTTCTCTTTTGATCTGGTCTTCTCAGCATACGCAGTCCCTTACGTGAGACATTAATTCAATTCCGAAACCCCTTTCTGGAGAAGAATTCCGCTTGGGGAACATTTTCATGACCCCATTAAAAGCGAACAGCTTCGAAGCCAAAGAAGGGCAGCGAACACACGGCCCCCGGCCGGGCTCGAACCACCAACCTCTCGGTTAACAGCCGAACGCGCGGACCAATTGCGCCGCAGAGACAGGCGCTGTCGTGGGCTGCACCATCGCTTAGTGATTTTATAATTCAGCCTCCCCGCCTAGAATTACAATTGTCGTCTATCAGTTTTACTTTTCCATAATCAAGCCTGGGAGATGTGTTGTGGAGATACCGGGGACAGTCTGCAGACACATCCATGTCACGAGGAACTAGCTTTCTTACTCCGGGGCCGGCGCCCTTCCAGCCTTTCAGTGTTTTGCCTGTTCCCGAGTTTTCTCATTGGCTCGCAGGGGAGAAGGGGTTTGAATTCCTGATGTGCAGGAACGACAATTCTTTCAATGTCTCAGATCAGTTCATGTGCCGAGAACATCAGAGTCAACCTCCCGGCTTCTTCAACAAGGGGACGGTGTCTGGACTGTCTCTGCTTAATCGGACCGGTCATCTTTCATTCTCCTCTAAATCCGCTTCGCAAAGTGTTTCTAAAGGTTCACAAAGCTGGAGACTGGGATTTCTGTTTTGCTTCATGAACATTTGAACATTTTTCCATTTCCTAACTGACAATATTTTGCCAAAATCTCTTCCAATTGTACGCCTTGCCTCATGTCCAGGGATGAGGAATTTCCATTTTGGGGAGACATTCCCAAGGTGGAGAATGTTCGCTTTGGAGCAAAGAAGGATAACTGGAGATTTCCTGGGGCTGTTGGTCATGATGGGAGAAGAAGCGGTGGGAATGGGCAGTTTAATGATCAGAAGAACCAATTGCCACTGACCAGAGCCAGTTACCAGAGGACAGGGATTGAAGTTCTTGAATGAAAAGCAGCACTTGTGCCTAATAAACACAGAGAATACTGCAGAAAGCCAACGGGTCGAGCAGCATCTGTGGAAAGGGAAACAGAGCTGACGTTGTGAGTCTGGTACGTTGTTTGTTCAGAACCCGAGTTTCCTGCATGGCAATCAATTCCCAGACATGAGGAAACGGGTCTTTATTGAGACGGGTTTTGTGAAGTTTGAGCGATAATGCAACCAAAGGAAGTCATTTAAAATCGCCAGCGAAGAAAGCATAGCCAGCAGGTTACCACCCTGGGCGGGGGAGCCCCAAAGGATCTCTACGCCAACACCTTAAGTGTTCGGCCACAACTACACGCCCAAAGTTGTGGTCTAAACTTTCTCATGGAATAGTTCTAACAGGAAAGGTGAGTATTGGGATTGTCCTGTCCGCGCCATCGCCCCAACGTTTCCTGTTCCCCTGGATTTGATCAGGACAGAGGAGGCTGATGGGAGATCGAATTGAACTACACACATTGATGAGAGATAGAGCGGCTGGGAAGGATCCATTCCCATGTGTAGAGAGATTAATAATCAGGACCGAAAATAAGGAGCCACTTCAAGAAATTTGGGGTTCACTCAGCAAAGCTAATGTATGACTGTTCACAGAAAATTGTGATGAAAGTCTCTCGAGTTATTTTGATGAGAGGTGTTGATGATGCTAATACAATCGATAGGATGAACGTAGATTGGTCAATGTATTTGGTGACAGTTCTGTTCTAGCCCTGTGAGCGAAACCTGGATCTGAAGGAGTAGAAGGGACATTAACAACATCGATCTGAAATTGGACACGTGACAAGAAACAGAGCCATCATGAACAGTTGGCTTTTGAACTGGAGAAGGTTTCTCGTGAAATTCGCTTGAGGCTTGAGGTATGCAAGGTCAAGATAATTTCGGTAAAACACGGAAACGCTATCCTCATTAGCAGACAGTGAAAGGATTACAAGACACAAATTAAACATTTTCGACAAGTGATACAGGGGACTGGGAAGATAAGTATTATAAACTGTGAACAGCAAAGTTCTGGAGCACAACACTTACATTCAAAGACCGAAAACATCCAGGTCCTGATTAATCAGATTGCATTGTGGTGCTTTTTTGCAAAACATCTACTTGCAATGTCCTACAAAAGAGTGACAAAACCCATCCCTCTCAGCCCAGGATAGAAAATCCGAAGGGATGAAGGTTTGCTGATTTTCTGAAGATTCACAGAGCTTAGACTGGGTTTTGGTGATTGTTTCTTTTCCACTCCCAGGAGCCGCAGTGGTTGAGGCGTTGAGTTGGGGAGAATAAAATGTGCCCGTGAGCAGCATGTGGGGCTATTTCAGCTTCCCCTCATTTGACTGCGCTGTGAGTTGACTCCGATGTTCTCAGGGACATTTACTGACGCGAGACAGTGAAAGGATTCTCATTCCCGCAGATCGGGAATTCAAACCGTATGCCGGCTTCAGGACAATGAGAAAGATTAATTGGGGTGTGTGAAGAAGCTGTGAGCTGCATTTCAAACAGGTAGGTGGAGTCAGATGCATCATCCATTGCGCCCCGGCCATGTGCGTATCTAACGCCACCATGCTGCAGAGTTCTGACGTTAACACGGACATGCGCAGCAATGGGTTCATTCACAATGTGAACAACCAAAGATAATCACCGTCACTGATTCCCTTCCACAGGCCCAACTTTGTGAAGCAGTATCTTTCACTGGCAAAGGAAACACCCTTGTCCTCAGGTGCCTGCTTCATTTCGATCACGATTTCAAGCCCCTCACTCTTTTAGTCTCATTTCCAAACACTTTGCTCATAGCCTCAAAAGAAGCTCTGCGGGTATCTGCTTGTTCCACCCGAACAGGCAGTGGGTTGCAGATTCCCACCAGTCCCAATGTGAGTGAAATATTTTTCCCCCTCCACTGATTTGAAACTTAAAGAAGTAGCCGGGGAGCAAGCTCCCTTTTTTTCGACGACATTTCTCATTTTCTACTCGGCAGGGTTCACACCTGCGTGGGGAAACCGCAATGGATTTCAATTCCATCGCATTAACCACTCGGCCCACGTTTCAGAACCACATTGACAGCTTTATTTCCCAGGTCTGTCTGCCTGTGGAGCCGAGAAAGAGTGAATCATCGCAGAGTTTGTTTGAATCCAATCACGTCACAATGATTCGAAAGGGTTATATATCTGCATACGGCGACTCTAGTTGTTTCATCCCAAAAGATGAAATGAACTTTCAGTAAAAAAACTAAACGAGAAATTGCAGGAGTAACTGAGAAGGTCAGGCAACGTGTTTGGAAAGAGAATCCGAGACAACATTTCAGAATTTTGTTTTCTCCGACAGGTACTGACAAACCTGCCGAGTTTCTCTTTTGGTCTCGGCTTCTCAGCATCCGCAGTCCCTTACATTAGACATTAATGCAATTCAGAAACCCCTTTGTAGAGAAGATTTCCGTTTGGGGAACATTTTCCTGACCCCATTAAAAGCGCACAGCTTCGCAGCCATGGCATTTGTGAGCTTGTGCCGCAACGGTAGCGCGTCTGACTCATAGTTCAGGAAGTTGTATGTTCGAGCCTCAATCGGTTCCATAATGACAACTCCTTACATTTCAAATCACGAAAGGAGTACGTTTACTCCGTATGTCGATTGAGCCAAATCTTCCCGTGAGCGTCTAATGAATCTGCCTCTTTGTCGGTGTCAGTTAGGGATTTACTGACCCCAACCACACCCTGTACGAAAGCATTCTTCCTAATGTCCCTTTTGGTTCTTTTCCTCATGACTTTAAAACTCTGCCGAATCGTTGCCGATCCTTTCAGGCGTGGGAACATTTTGACGACATTACTTTCTCTGTCTAGACTTCGCATGACTTGAAAAACTTCAATCGGGCCAGATTTCAAACTTCTGTACTCCAAAGAGAGCTGTCCCAAATTTCCAATCGACCCTCATCGCTGACATCCCTCAAACACCGCACCACTCACGTCAACCAAATTAAACCGTTTTCTTTCTAAAGTTTTCTCTGACACCGGAGTGACCAGTGACAAGCATTGCCCCCCTCAACATAGGATTAAGAGAACAGGAGACCCCTCAGAGCTTGTTACCTCAACTGTGCACATTGGGCCAGTATATCATTGTGAAATATTTATGTCGAAGCTTTTTGTGGGGAGCGGATGTGAAGGCAAGGTTCAGAACAGAGCGCCGTTATACGGGAAAGCTGCTAAAGACATCTTTGAATGAATAAGAGAGAATGGTTTCTCTTTTGGGTTACGGTCCCAAAACACACCCGTTGTGCCACTCTCCTGCATTGTTCGGCAGTTTTTCCAGAGAAGTATTCAGCTTTTCATCTGGCGTGTGGCATGGATGTGAGTGTGAGGGGTGTATCCATGTTTGTCTGAGAGAGAGCCTGTCTATCAGAGAGGGTCCGCACGACTGTGTGAGTACTTGAGTGTGTGTGTGTGTGTGTGTGAGAGAGAGAGAGAGAGAGAGAGCGAGAGAGAGAGAGAGAGTTTGTATGTGTATTCTGCAGCTGGGTCTCCTGTCGTGAGACATGAATCCAAGGGCTCAGCTAAGGTCATTCTCGTGTGTTCCAAACTTGTTATCAGCCTCTGCTCGGCCACTAGAAATGATTAAGCAGTTAAGCAGTTACACAACACACACCGGAGAGGGCAAGGTGAAGGGCTTATGTCTGAAACGTTGATTCTCCTGCTCCTTGGATGCTGCCTGACCTGCTGTGCTTTTTCAACACCACACTCTCGACTCTGATCTCCAGCAACTGCAGTTCTCACTTTCTCCTCATTGGCGAGGTGGGACTTGTCTTTTATTCACTCATTCACTCTTACAGCCTGTTCTTGGTTGTGACCTAACTGTGCAAGTTTTAGAAAGATTTCTACAGCTTTTGTTTTTAAAAAGAACATTCTTCCAGACTTTAACAACGTTTCTGAATATATGATTTTAGCTTTTCTCAATTTTGAAATTAGTCATTCCTCGCACACCCTGTTTGCCAGGTAGAATCGTCACCACCCATTCTCTCTCTCTCTCTCCTTAAAAGGGCTTGATACACGATCAAAGAGGGCTGAGGCACCAGAAAGGACGGGGAGGGGCGCTGGTGGAGGTGGAGAAGGGAGAGAAATGGAGAGGGGGGCAGAGGTTGGGGGATAGAGAAGTACTGGGGTTCAGAGGGTTATGGGGAGAGAATGGGAGTGCAATGTGAGGAGAGGGAATGGGCAGGGGGCAGTGGGCGGGGAGAAAATGGACGGGGGGGCAGAGTGTGAAGAGAGAGACAGCACAATCCTTCCTTCCCCAGAACCGGTATCAATGTCCCACGAACGAATCCACTCCTCCCACAGCAGACTTGGGGCAATCATTTCTCAATATACGCGTGGCTAAGGCAGTGGAATCATATCATCCCTACAGGCCATTCACACCGACCTTCCCAACAGCATCCCATCCAGATCCACTCGATTATGCTACAGCTCTGCAATTTCCCATAGCTATTCCTGATGGAGGGTTTTGCCGGAAACGTCGATTCTCCTGCTCCTCGCACGCTGCCTGACCTGCTGTGCTTTTCCAGCACACACTCTCGACCCTAATCGCCAGCATCTGCAGTCGTCACTTTCGCCTTGTAGGGGGTGAATGTTCTATGCCGGGTCTTTTGAATCTCTTCAAATCTTTCCACCTCAACCTAATACCTCTACCCTGAGGTAAAGGCAGGAACATTGAGAAGCCAGACAAAATTCAAAAGTAATGAAACGTGAAGGCACAGGGGAAAAAACATTTCGGCAAAAAAAATTGGCGTTGGCATTTTTCTCTCGTATTCGCATTTGGACACTTAAAATCTGTCATGATCTGGAGGTGCCCGTGTTGGACTGGGGTGTACAAAGTTAAAAATCACACAATACCAGGTTACAGTCCAATCGGCTTGTTTAGAAACACTTAGCTTTCGGAGCGCTGCTCCTTCATCAGGCGGTTGTGGAATATAAGATCAGAAGATCATAAATTCTGTGTTATCATGTTATTCTCCACAACCACCTGATGAAGGGGCAGCGCTCCAAAAACCCGTGCTTCCAAATAAGCCTGTTCGACTATAACCAGGTGTTTTGTGATTTTTAACTTTAAAATTTGTCAGTAACGCCAGCATCGTGACAGAGCATACTGAGCATGCTCCGCGGTGTCAGTAAGCATGCGCATGTCCGCCGGTGTCAGCAAAGTACTGCGCATACTCCTGGGTGTCCGCAGAAAAGGCGCACTAGCTTCTTTCCATGGACCAATGGAGAACCTTGGAGGATCCGAAGGAGTCTGGTCCTCCTGCCAATCAGAGTCGGCCGTTGTCGAAATGCGGAAGTTGGACCGCGAGCTATGAAGCCGCTGATGCTGATCTTTTGTCACTGAATGAAGATTAAACCTCACCCCAGACTATAAATTCCTTCCTCTGTCTAAAATTTGTGAGTATAATAGTGTTTTTGTCACCACGTTTTCCATTTTCTTTTTATTCTGGGGTTCAATTATTGATTTGTAGCAACTGAAAGGAAAGAGTGAATCGATGGAGGGGACAGACTCTGGAAAAGTTGATCCTGGTCTGTGTCTCACTTTGCAAACGCGGTGCCACAATGGGCAGGTATAGACTAAGATGTATGTAAAAAAAAGCAGAAAGGAGGTGCATTGTTTCTGTAGTGATATGTTGAGATGTGGCGAAAGTGAGATGCTGGAGATCAGAGTTGAAAAGTGTGGCGCTGGCAAACCACAGCAGGTAAGGCAGCAACTGAGGAGAAGAGTCGACGTTTAGGGCACGAACTCTTCATCAGGAAAGATGTGTGGATGGACAAAGGGGTCTCAGCGTCCTTCGAAACCAGTTACTGCCAGTTGTCAGACAGGTGCAGCAAGCAATGAGTAAAGCAAGTGATATATTAGCAAGAGGAATTGAGTTCAGAAGTGTAGATGTCTTTCAGCAATTAGGCTGGTCATTGAATGTATTCAAGGCTGAGTTCATTTGACTTTGATGAACAAAGAAGTGGATGGTTTTGGGGGAAGGCAAGAAAATGGTTTTAAGACCAGTATAGAACAGATACAGAGTCATACAGCACAGAAACAGACCCTTCAGTCCAACTAGTCCATGCTGACTATATTCACAAACTAAACTAGTCCCACCTGCCAATGTTTGGCCCATATCCTTCGGAAACTTTCCTATTCGTGCACTTATTCAAATTTATTTTAAATGTTGTTACTGTAGCTGCATTCACTACTTCCTCTGGACATTCATTTGACACACACTCCACTCTCTTAAACGAAATATGTGCTCCTAGTGTCTTTTTAAAATTTTTCTCCTCTCACCTTAAAAAGATTGCTCCCTATTCTTGAAACAACAGCTGATATTGACCTCATCTATGCCCCTCGTGATTTTATAAACCTCAATAAGGTCACCTCTCGACCTCCTATGTTCCAGTGAAAAAGTTCCAGCCTATTCACTTCGATGTAACTGGATCCATATTCAGTTATGATCTGTTCAATGCTTGTACAGGTGCAAAAGACCAAATGGCCAATTTCTGCTCCCAATTCTCTCACTGTGGCCAGGACAGCAAGAGACCATAAGAGATAGGAGCAGAAATTAGGCCATTCAGCCCATCAGGTCTGTTCATACCATTCAATCGTGGCTGATACGTTTCTCAACCCCATTCTCCCGGGCTCTCCCTGGAACTCTTCATCCTCATGATACTCAGGAACCTGTCTAGCTCAGTCTTAAATATCCTCAGTGACCTGGCTTCTATAACCTTCTGTAGAAATGAATTCCATAGATTCACCACTCTTTCACTGAAGAAGTATCTCCTTATCTGCATTCTAAAACGCCCTCCCTTTACTCGAAGGCTGTGCCCTCAGGTCCTAGTCTCTCCTACCAATGGAAACATCCTCTGAAAGTCTACTCTGTCCAGGCCAGTCAGTATTCTGTATGCTTCCATTAGATCCCCCTGAGTGTGGGCCTGTTAATCAGTATGAAACAGACCCTTCAGGATGAGGTACATCAGGGATTAGGTTCAGCAAAGTGAGAATGGAGGGAGAGTATGTGGGACAGAGATTTTCAGCTTCTAGGGAATAAGAGAGGAAAGAGAGTTTAGCATAAATTAGAATTGATCGGATGTGTCAAGGAGTGGCAGATGGGGTTTAATTCAGAGAAATGTGAGGTGTTGCATTTTGGTCCAGCAATCCAGGCAGGACTGACACAGTTAGGGGGAGTGTCGCAGAACAAAGAGACCTTGGAGTGCCGGTTCATAGTTCCTTGAAGGTGGAGTCTTACATAGACAGTTTAGTGAACAAGGTGTTTGGTATGCTTTCCTTTATTGGTCAGAGTATTTAGTATAGGAACTGGGAGGTCATTTTGCAACTGCAAAAGGACATTGGTTAGGCCACTTTTGGAATACTGCATTCAACTCTGGTCTCTGTGATGTAGGAAAGATGTTATGAAACTTTGAGAGGGGTCAGAAAATATTTAGAAGGCTGATGCCAGATTTGGAGGGTTTGAGCTGCGGGAAGAGGCTGAATAGGCCAGGGAGATATTTTCTTTGGAGCATCAGAGGCTGAGTGGTAACCTTTTAAAGAGGTTTATAAGGGGCATGGATAGGGTGAATACCCAAGGTATTTTCTCCATGGTAGGGGAGTCCAGAACTAAAGGAGCAGAAGTTTAAGGTGAGTAGGGAAAGGGACCTGAGGGGCAACATATTTTCAGACAGAGGGTGGAACGTGTATGGAACGAACTGCCAGAGGAAGTGGGGAGGCTGGTACAATGACAACATTTAAAAGCCACTGGATGGGTACTTGAATAGGAAGGGTTTAGAGGGATGAGTCAAAGGCTGGCAAACGGGACTAGATTAGTTTGTGATATATAGTTGGCATGGATGAGTTGGGCCAAAGGTTCTGTTTCTATGCTGTATGCCTTTAGTCATCTTCAGTGAAAGCAAAAGTGTTGTTGTGAAGACTGGACTTTCAGAGCAGCTTTCAAAAATGTTTTGCCCTTACTCAGAGCAGAAGAAGTTACAATGAAATCTTTCATTTGTGAGACAGCAACTGAGTGAGTGAGTACATCTGGGATTTGGTGGAAAGTGGGAATTCATTGCACTGTGGGGATGAAACCCTACCCTATCCAGTCATTTCTGCTGGTAGATGAGACGAGGCCCCAAGATTAGGGGAAGTAGATTGAGGACAAAGACGAGGAGGAACTGCTTTTTCTGGAGAGTAGTGAAACTGTGGAAGTCTCTGCCCAAGGAAGCAGAGAAGGCAGCTTCGTTAATTATATTCAAGACACAATTAGATGCGTTTCTGCATAATTGCGGAATTAAGGATAGTTGGGACACTGCAGGCAGGAGGAGCTGAGATGATGGATAGATCAGCCATAATCTTAATGAATGGCAGAGCAGGCAGGACGGGCCAAATGGCTGACTCCTGCTTCTCTTACTATGAACCTATAACCCTGCATTTCCCATGGCTAACCCAACTAACCTGCACATCCCTGGACACTGGGCAATTTAGCCTGGCCAATCCAAATCAAGGCTGGTGAGCAATGTCGTGATGTGGAAATGAACATCAGAGAATGATAGAAAGGGAGAAGGAGAGTAAATATACCAGCAATCAAAACTGGATTCAGAAGATCACAGAAACTGAAACTGAAAACTGAATGTGAGCTGCATTGTAACAGAAGTGAATGAATTGACTGAACACATTGAAGAGAATAATTATGATCTGAGACTCCTTACAGGGACATGGCTTCAGGATGGCAAGGACTGGATCCTGAATATCGAGGGGGTAGTCAAATGGGACGCTCACTAAACGTAGATGGTTGGTGCTGCACATCAAAGCACTGATCACAGGGTAGTCTGGTGTCAGCTTGGATTTCATGTCCGGATTTCTCTGTCCTCTGTTGATCTCCCTGTTCCCACAGAGTAAGATGTTGGTCTGTTCTCAGCTCTGCTGGATTTCTGCTGAAGCTTTAACACCCCTTTTTCCACGTTCGGGAAAAATAAAACATTTATTCAATTGAGACCCAATCCATATTTTTCCCAGACTGTCAACCAGTCCAAGTAAATCTGAAGTAGGGGTCTCCCAGGATTCTGATAGTGCTCTACCTGAGGAATTCTCTCTCCCTTACATCTAACTATTAATATCCAGCTATGATTTACAAACATACTTGCACCAACAGAAATAAAGCATCTGTTATCAAATAGACAGATAGATATACAGCATGGAAACAGGGTTTCTCTATTACACACATAGAACCACACTCTCCATGGGGATGAATTTGAATTTGCAGCATTACATTTGCAGATACATTCTATTTTGCTCAAAAATTCTAAATTGGAAGAAGGACAAATTTGACGGTATTAGGCAAGAACTTTCAAAAGCTGATTGTGCACCAATGTTTTCAGGTGAAGGGAAATGGGAAGCCTTCAGAACTGTGATAACTAGAGTCCAGAGAAAGTATATTCTTGTTTGGGTGAAAGGAAGGAAAGGCTGGTAGATATAGGGAATACTGGATTACTGGAGAAATTGAGGGTTTGGTTCAGAAAATGGAAGAAGCATATGTCTGGTATAGACAGGATAGATCGAGTGAAGCCTTACAGTATAAATGCAGTAGGAGTATACTTAAGAGAGAAATCAGGAGGGGAAAACAGGGGACATGAGATAGCTTTGGCAACTAGAGTTAAGGAGAATCCAAAGGTTTTTACAAATACATTAAGGACAAAAGAATAAGTCGGGAGAGAATAGGGCCCTTCAAAGATCAATAAGGTAGCCTTTATGTGGAACCGCTGGAGATGGGGGAGATACTAAACGGGTATTTTGCATCAGAGATTACTGTGGAAAACGACATGGGAGATATAGAATGTAGGGAAATAGATGGTAACATCTTGAAAAATGTCCATATTACAGAGGAGCAAGTTCTGGATGCCTTGAAATGAATAAAAGTGGATAAATCCCCAGGACCTGATCAAGTGTACCCTAGAACTCTGTGGGAATCTAGAGAAGTGATTGCTGGGCCTCTTGGTGAGATATTTGTATCATTGATAGTGAGGTGCCGGAAGACTGGAGGTTGAATAATGTTGTGCCACTGTTAAAGAAAGGTGGTAAAGACAAGCTACAGAACTATAGACCAGTGAGCCAGACGTCGGTGTTGTTGGAGGAAATCCAACTGAGGGACAATATGTACATGTATTGGAAAGGATAGGACTGATTAGGGATAGTCAACATGGCTTTACGTGTGGGAAATCATGTCTCACAAACTTGAATGAATTTTTTTGAAGAACTAATGAAGGGAACTGATGAGGGCAGAGAATAGATGTTATCTATATGGACTTCAGTAAGGCGTTCAACAAGGTTCCCCATGGGAGACTGGTGAGCAAGGTTAGATCACGTGGAATACAGGGAGAACTTGCCATTTGGATACAGAACTGGCTCAAAGGTAGAAGGTGGTGATGGAGGGTTGTTTTTTTCAGACAGGAGGCCTGTGACCAGTGGATGCCACAAGGATCTGTACATTTCAACATTTATATAAATGATTTGGATGTGAGCATAAGAGGTATAGCTATAAGTTTGTTGATGACACTAAAATTGGAGGTGTAGTGGACAGCGAAGGAGGTTACCTCAGATTACAACAAGATCTTGATCAGATGGGCCAATGGGCTGAGAAGTGGCAGATGGAGTTTAATTCAGATAAATGTGAGGCGCTGCATTTTGGGAAAGCAAATCTTAGCAGCAGTTATACACTTAATGGTAAGGTCCTAGAAAATATTGCTGAACAAAGAGGTCTTGGAGTGCAATTTCATAGCTCCTTGAAAGTGGAGTCGCAGGTAGTGAAGAATAGGATAGTGATTGGATAGTGAAGAAGGCATTTGGTCTGCTTTCCTTTAATAGTCAGAGTATTGAGTACGGGAATTGGGAGGTCATGTTGCGGCTGCACAGGAGATTGGTTAGGCCACTGTTGGAATATTACATGCAATTCTGGTCTCCTTCCTATCGGAAAGATTTTGTGAAACTTGAAAGGGTTGAGAAAAGATTTACAAGGATGTTGCTAGGATTGGAAGATTTGAGCTATAGGGAGAGGTTAAATAGGCTAGGGCTGTTTTCCCTGGAGCGTCAGAGGCTAAGGGGTGATCTTACAGATATTTATAAAATCATGAGGGGCTTGGATAGGATAAATGGACAAAGTCTTTCCCCTGGGGTGGGGGAGTCCAGAACTAGAGGGCATGGGTTTAGTGTGAAAAGGACCTAAGCGGCAACTTCTTCACTCAGGGGGTGGTATGTGCATGGGATGAGCCGCCAGAGGAAATGGTGGAGTCTAGTCTGGATGGGCATATGAATAGGAAGAGTTTGGAGGGATATGGGCAAGTTGCTGGCAAGTGGGACTTGATTGGGTTGGGATATCTGGTCGTCATGGATAAGTTGGACTGAAAGGTCTGTTTCCATGCTGTCCATCTATGACTGTATAACTCTAAATGCACAATGTGCTGGCAGTCAATGCAGGCAGCCAATACATGTAATATTTTGTAAATTTCACTTTGCAAATCGAAGCGGGCTGACTCAAGATTGGGATACAGACAGACTCTGACCTCACTCCTTTCATGCATTATCTGAGCTGAGATGTCACCTTTTCTTATAAAACCTTAAGTTATCTCGAAGGAGCCTGACAGGAAGTTCTGGGACTTGCATATTATTGATACCTGCAACCCATTCTAAAAGATGAAAGACTTAACAATCCAGGTTTGTTCAGTCTATAATTTCAGTGGCAGGACACTGTAACGTTTTTCCATAAATTCTGTGTCTTATGATCTTGTACTCCACAACCAACTTAATAAGACGCAGCACTCCGAAAGCCGGTGCTTCAAAATACAGTTGTTGGACTGTAACCTTTTTATTGTGTTATATGTAACTTTGTCCAGGTTGGGGTGGATTCCCCATGTTAAATGACCCATAGTGTTCTGTTTTGGATGTGTTCAGGTGGATTGGCAGTGTTCAGTTACCCATATCGTCGAGGGATGTGCAGGTTAGGGTGGATTGGCTGTGCTAACTTACCTACAATGCCCAGGGATGTGCAGGTTAGCATGGATTGGCCGTGCTAACTTAACCGACACACCTCTGGGCACTATGGGTAAGATGGATTCACTGTGCTAAATTCACTCTTTCATTTAGAGAGTGGTGCGTGTAAGGAATGAGCTGCCAGAGGAAATGGTGGATGCTTGTACAATTATGACATTTGAAAGGCATCTGGATGAAAATATAAAATGGAAGGGTTTAGAGGGCTATCGGCCAAATGCTGGCAAATGGGTCTAGATTAATTTGGAATATTTGGTTGGTATCGACGAGTTGGACCGTTTCCATGCTGTCTATCTCTGACTCTGGCTTGCCACATCTGTATGTTCAGTTTCTCCCTGGTGTCGGTGTTAATGCCTTTGATGTCTCATCTTGCTCTCTCCTTTCCAGGGATGTTAACCACTTCATGTCTGGTTGTTCCTCAAGAACTTGCATTGCAGGTTCACCCTGAACTGACACTTTTGTGAGCTTCCCAAAATCAGACCTGCTCACTCTCAGCAGTGGAGTTATCCAAAATTCAGAGAGATGTCAGTCTTGAAGTTTTTGCTGTTCTGCCCCTGTAAGATCCTGAATCAACACCTTCAGGAGAATGAGTTAGAGCGGTCTGAGAACAGAGGGGGAGAGAGTGTGGGATGGTGCTTTCAATTTTCAGTGTGGAATAACAAAAGAAAAGAATGTTCTGAAGAAAGTAGAATTGCTTGTTCTGAATTTCTACCTTGCACTGACAGTCATGACATTTGTAATCTCTTTTTACAAAGCATTTGATGATCTGAAGACGGAAGTTTCAAAATCAACAGATGAAGGGCTGATGCCTGAAACATCAACTTTCCTGCTCCTCGGATGCTGCCGGACCTGTTGTACTTTTCCAGCGGCGCACTGTTCAACTCTGACTCTCCAGCTTCTGCAGTCCTCACTTTGTCAATGTCCGACAGTCACTCAATCCCTCAGGACTGCAACAATTTTGACTGTGATTCTGTGAGAAGGAGCAAAGCCTTTTGGTTCCTGTTGGAGCACGTCTTCAGCATCAATGGGACTGGATGAGAGACCCTACTGTTGCAGGGCATTGATTGTGGATCCTGAAGCAGTTATACAGCCTGGAAAGAGGAATTCACGGCAGGGAGGGGCTGTACATGCGTTTGTGTGCAGCTGAAGCTTCGGCCATGGAGAAACCCAATGGATCCTGCCCCGTGCAGAAACCGTGGAAGTGTGGCGACTGCGGAAAAGGCTTCCGTGTCCCTTCTATCCTGGAGACTCATCAGCGCAGTCATACTGGGGAGAGGCCATTCACCTGCCCCGAGTGCGGAAAGGGCTTCAGCTATGCCTCCGACCTGGTGAGGCACCAGTGGGTCCACACAGGGGAGAGGCCCTTCAGCTGCCCCGAGTGTGGGAAGGGCTTTACCCAGGCCTCCACCCTGCTGGCCCACAGGCAGGGGCACACTGGAGAGAGGCCGTTCACCTGCTCTCAGTGTGAGAAGGGCTTTACCCGCGCTTCCCATCTGCGGAGGCACCAGCGAGTTCATGTGCCATTGCAGGGGGATTAAAGAAGGGATAACCAATTGCCTTATTGACTGGACTATCAACCCAGTTCCGGGGACTGCCGGGTTTGAATCCCGCCATGGCAGATGGTGGAATTGGATTTCGGTCAGAAATCTGGAGTTCAGAACCTAATGAAGAAATGATTGTTTGGGGGACATCACCCATCTGATTCACTCACATCCCTTTTCAGGGAAGGAAACTGCTAATGTGGGGAAGGATTCACTCAGTCGTCCCAGCTGCATCCTTTACACGGTCTGGCCTACTCATAACTCCAGACCCACAACAGCATGGTTGGCTCTTCATTGCCCACCACTGCCACCAGTCATTGAGTGGGGAAAGACTTACTTGTTTACAGGGTATGGGTTGAAATTGCTGAGTGAGGCAATACTTCCTACAGTTAAGGCTGTACCAAGGATCCAATTACAAACTGACAACTCGGTGGTGACCATAGTAAAGAAGGTGAGGTGGTGTGGGGTGGGGGTGCACTCCTTGACCTTAAGCTGCTTAAAAAGCAGCTACTTATTCTACACCTTTTTGCTGGGGGGGGGGATCTGAAGCTGTAACAACGTTGGGTCACAATAAAGGTTACCTGAACTTATCGCCGGGCTCAGACTCCCATTGAAGGCTTTGAGCTCCAAGAGGTTTTTGCTTTAAAGCTGCTCATTTCATTTCAGCCTCCTGCACTAAGTTTCCAATGTCATGTATCAGATGGAGCAGTGAATGAGTAGCTAGTATCGTTAGAAGTTGTAAATTTTTCAGAAGTGCAGGTACTGCACTGTTTCATCAGCATTGTATAGTTTATTGGCAGCAGCGGGTGATGTGGGCTGGGTTCACTGGAAACGGTGTGGAGGTGCCGGTGTTGGACTGGGGTAGATAAAGTTAAAAATCACACAACAGGTTATAATCCAACAGGTTTATTTGGAAGCACTAGCTTTCAGAGTGCTGCTCCTTCATCGGGTAGCTGTTGGCCGGGGAATAATACACTGATTGTATAGCAAAAGATCACAGTGTCATGCGACTGACAGGATATATTGAACAAACCTAGATTGTTGTTATGTCTTTCATCTTTTCGAATGGGTTGCAGGTTTTGGTTAATATGTAAATCCCTGAACATCTTTAAAGTCACGTTCTTGAAATGACTTAATGTTTTATAAAGAAAAAGTGACATCTCAGCTCAGACAATGCATTAAAGATGGGAGGTTCGAGTCTGTCAGTATTCCAATCTTGAATCAGACTGGGTCTATTTCCAAAGTAGGAATTTATAAAATATTGCATGGATTGACTGCCTGCAGATTGTATGTGCTTTTCGAGCAAAATTGAAAGTATCTGCAAATATAATTCTGCCAATACAAATTCACTCCATAGAGTTTTGTGTGTGTGTGTATATGAGTTTGTGTGTGAATGCGTGCGTAAGAGTGAAGTGTGAGTGTGATGGAGTTTAAGCCTGTGAGTGTGTTGTGGGGTGTGTGTGTGTGTGTGTGTGTGTGTGTCTGAGAGAGGTATGAATAAAAATGAGAGGTTGCATTTTGCTAAACAAGGAAGGGCTGGACATAGTGAGTTTTGAGAAGATTTGTAGCTCAGGTTGAGGTTTTGGATGTAGGTTTGCTTGCTGAGCTGCAAGGTTCATTTCCAGACATTTCATTACCTACTCGGTAACACCTTCAGTGGGCTTCAGGTGAAGAATGCAGGAATTTTCAGCATTGCTATGTACAGTTAATGGTAGGTCCCTGGGTCGTGTTATAGAACAGAGACACTTTGGTGGTGGCGGCAGGTGGTGTGGAGAGTTCGGGGGTTCTGGTATATAGTTCTTTGAAAGTTGCATCACTGGTAGACAGGTGGTAAAGGAGGCATTTCGCACCATTGCCTTCACTGTCCACCCCATTGAGTATAGAAGTTGGGACATCATGTTAAGGTTGTACAGGATGTTGGTGAGGCCACTTTCTGGGTACTGAGTACAGTTTTGGTGGCTCTGTGATAGGAAGAATACTATTAGAGAGGGTTCCATAAAGATTTACCAGGATGTTGCCAGGACTGGAGGGTTTGAGTTTTCAGGAAAGGTTGAGACGGTCTTCATTGGAGTGTTGGGGGTTGAGAGGAGACTTTACTAAGATCTATAAAATCATTAGGAGTGGAGGTAAAGTGAATAGCAAAGAGCTCTTCCTTAAGACCATAAGACACAGGAGTGGAAGTAAGGTCATAAGTCCACTCCGCCATTTAATCATGGCTGACGGGCATTTCAACTCCACTTACCATACTCTCCCCATAGAGATACCAAGATTCCTTGCGATACCAAGAATTTATCAATCTCTGCCTTGAAGACATTTAATGTCCCGGTCTCCACTGCGCTCCATGGCAATGAATTCCACAGATTCATCACTCTCTGGCTGAAGAAATGTCTCCTCATTTCCATTCTAAATTGACCCCCTCTAATTATCAGGCTGTGCCTATGGATCGAAGTCTCCCTGCCTAATGGAAAAAAACTTACCAGCATCCACGCTTTTTAAGCCATGCACTATCTTGTAAGTTTCTATTAGAACTGCCCTCAACCTTCTAAATTCTAATGAATATAATTCCAGGATCCTCAGCTTGCTCATCGTCTGTTAGGCCTATGATACCAGCGATCATTGTGTGAATCTCCGCTGGACATGCTCCAGTGCCACTATGTCCTTACTGAGGTGTGGGGCCCAAAATTGGACATAGTATTCTAAATGGAGCCTAACCAGAGCTTTATAAAGTCTCAGTAGCACATCGCTGCTTTTACATTCCAACACTCTTGAGATAAATGACAACATTATATTTGCTTTCTTAAGCACGGACTCATCCTGCAAGTCAACCTTTAGAGAATCCTGGACTAGCAATCCCAGATCCCTTTGTATTTTGGCTTTATGAATTTTCTCACTGTTTAGAAAATAGTCCATGCCTGTATTCTTTTTTCCGAAGTGCAAGACCTCACATTTGCTTACATTGAATTTCATCAGCCATTTCCTGGACCAAACTCCGAAACTGTCCAAATCTTTCTGCAGCCTCCCCACCTCCTCAACTACCTGCCTGTCTGCCTAACTTTTGTACCATCAGCAAACTTCATGGGAATGACCCCAGTCCCTTTATCCAGATCATTAATATATAAAGTGAACAACTGCAGCCCCAACACTGAGCCCTGTGGGACTCCACTTGTCACCAGCTGCCATTCCGAAAAAGAACCTTTTATCCCAACTCTCTGCCTTCTCTCAGCCAGCCTATCCTCAATCCATGCCAGTAGCTCAACTCGAACACCATGGACCCTCACTTTACTCAGCAGCCTCCTATAAGGCACCTCATCAAAGGCCTTTTGGAAATCTAGGTAGATAACATCCTCTGGGTTTTCCAAGTCTAACCTACTTGTTAACTCTTCAAGCTTGTCAGGCACGACCTCCCCTTACTAAATCCATGCTGATTTATTTTAATTCAACCATGCACTTCCAAGAATTTAGAAATCTCATCCTTAACGATAGATCTACAATTGAGGTTAGGCTAATCGGTGTATAATTTTCCAGCTTTTGTCTTTGATCCTTTCATGAACAAAGAACAAAGTGATTTTCCAATCATCTGGGACTTTCCCTGACTCCAGTGAGTTTTGAAAGATTACAACCAACAGCTCTGCTAATTCTTCAACCACCTCCCTCAGAACGCTAGGCTGTAGCTATCAGGGCCAGGAGATTTCTCAATTTTTAGACCTATTAGCTTTTCTGGAACTTTCTTTTTTGTAATGGCTACCATACTCAATTCTGCCCCTTAACTCTCCTCAATTGTTAGGATATTGCTCATGTCTTCCACTGTGAAACTGACACAAAGTATTTATTAAGTTCTTCAGCTATTTTCTTATCTCCGATCACTAACCTTCCTGCATCAATTTGGAGCAGCCCAATTTCTACTTTTGCCTCTCATTTGTTTCTTATGTATTGAAAAAACTTTTACTATCATTTCTAACATTACTGGTCTGCTTACCTTCATATTTGATCCTCACCTTCCTTATTTCTCTCTTTGTTATCTTCTGTTTTGATTTTGAAGTCTTCCCAAGCTTCTGATTTCCCAGTGGTCTTGGCCACTTTATAGGCTCTCTTTTTCATTGATATATATCCTGACTTCCTTTGTCAGCCATGGCAGTCTTCTTCCCCCACCCCCCACCCAGCCCAATAATCTTTCTTTTTTGGGGGGATGAACCTTTGTACTGTGTCCTCAATTACACCCAGAAATTCCTGCCATTGTTGCTCTACTGTCTTCGCCACGAGGCTCTGTTTCCAGTCAATTTTTGACAGTTCCTCTCTTATTGCCCTTTATTTAACTGTAACACCATTACATCTAATTTTGCCTTCTCTCTGTCAAACTGCACACTGATCTCTACCATATTATAATCGCTGCCTCCTAAGTGTTCATTTGCTTTAAGATTTTTAATAAAGTCTGGCTCATTACTGTCTGGCGGCACAGTGGTTAGCACTGCTGCCTCACAGCGCCAGAGACCCGGGTTCAATTCCCGCTCAGGCGACTGACTGTGTGGAGTTTGCATGTTCTCCTCGTGTCTGCGTGTGTTTCCTCCCACAGTTCAAAGATGTGCAGGCCAGGTGAATTAGCTATGCTAAATTGCCTGTACTGTTAGGTAAAGGGTAGATGTAGGCGTATGGGTGGGTTGCGCTTCGGCGGGGCGGTGTGGACTTGTTGGCCCAAAGGGCCTGTTTCCACACTGTAAGTAATCTAATCTGATAGCACTGAGAATTGAAATATGCTCAGTCAGTCCACAGTTTAGGACAGTGTGTAAGGGGCGAACGGCCTATTCCTAGCCTTGTGAAATTGGTTCTGGCCATTGAGTTGTAGAGCACAAAAACAATCCTTTGGTATACGCCGACCAGATAGCCTAAATTAATCTCATCCCATTTGCCAGCACTTTGTCCATATCCCTCTAAAACTTCCTACTCGTGTACCTATCCAGATGTCTTTTAAAGGTTGTATTTGTACCAGCCTCCACCATTTTTCCTGGCAGCTCATTCAGTTCACACACCAACCTACATGTGAAAAGGTTGCCCTTTGGGGCCGTTTTAAATCTTTCCCCTTTCACCCAGAAACTAATGCCCTCTTGTACTGGACTCCTCCGTCCCAGGGAACACCTTATCTTTTTCTCATATCCAGACCTGTCAAGATCTTATAAACCTCCATCAGGTCACCCCTCAGCCTCCAATGCTCCAGGGAAAATAGCCCCAGCCAATTCAGCCTCTACGTGTAGCTCCAACCCTCCAACCCTAGCAACATTCTTATAAATACTTTCTGAACTCTTTTAAGTCTCACAACATCCTTCTTGTTTTGTGAGTAATAGGCTGTGAACAATCTATTTTGTTCAAGTAGTAAGAGGGGGCTTTTCTTGAGGCGAATTAACTTTCACACTTTTTTTAATCCTTGGGTTCCTTTTAATTTTTTCCCCTCTCACCCTAAACCTGTGCCCTCTAGTTTGGGATTCCCCCTCCCCTGGGGCAGAGACAGACAAAAGGAATGAGATGTGCAGTCACAGGGGAAATAAATTGTGGCTCCCGCCTTTTTTATCCCAAATTGGCAATTGGACACAAACTCTGTCAGTAACAACCAGCGCCGGTCGCCATTGGTCAACTGGAGTTAGGTGTGTTCTGATTGGGCGGGGCGTGAAGACGCGCGTCACTGAAGGAGGAGACAGAAAGAAGAAGAAAAATAAAAATGGCGGCGCGAGGCTGCGGTTTTCTCATCGACTCAGCGGGCGGTTTCTGACGGAGGGAGGGGGTCAGACAGGCATCGTTTACCTCAGAAAATACCTTTAAAATACATTTCAAATTAAAGCCGGAACTTTTCAAACAAAAGTTGTGAAGAAAAGGAGACAGTCCCCGGTGGGGTTTATTGTTTATTTTTGTATAATTTCCGGGGCCCGGGAAGGGGGAGGTGACGGTTACCGGGTGAACGAGAAAACAAATTAAAAATGTCGGCGGTGGAGGAGAGAGAGCCGGCGCCCGCGGCTTCTTCGGCGGCGGCCGGAGCCCAGGAGCTCAACAACCCCCCGGAGCTGGAGGAAGGTCCGAGCTCCAAGAAGCGGGGGGTCCGGCTGGAGGCTGGATTTGCTCAAGGCTTGTATCTATTAACTTATTTAAATGGTACCTACTGTATGGGGCTATGGTTTACATTAAAACCGGAGGATCATGTCAGAGTGTTTGTTTATATTTAGCAGTTGTAGTTGGTAAAATACACTCCCTGGAGGAGCACCTTCTATGATGCTGCATTTCTTGCCTTCTGCCCTTCCCCCATTTGTTATCTCACATCTCGATTTTACATTTTATTTGGTCAAATTTAATTTCATATTAATGAGACTTGGTATTAACTGTGTGCTATTAATTTGTTTGTTGGATTATTGTAAGAAAAAAATTAATGGTGTCATGTCATTTCTGATGTCAGAGTTTGACATTGAATTTGCAGATGTGAATATCAGTAAGTTGTGAAAATAAATCAAGAACTTGTGGTTCTAACAAAAAAGCAGTTCGCTGATTGTGAGAAACAAAGCTCACACACCCCAGTAATTGCAGTCCGAGTCAAAATCTGAATCAGCAGTGTCCTTTATTTTACACTTGCAAGTGGGTGAGATGTCCAGTGCCTATAAGGTAGAGGACATACACACACCAAGTTCAATTCATACATAATATTTATAGAAGCCTGAACACACGCACCAGCCAGTTTTGTAACAGTTAGAACACTGAATGGACTCTGAAACTCTCAGGATTTGCCTGACCCTGTGTCTTTGTTTTTGCCACTGTTTACCTATTGTTTACTATGCCACTTAACTCTGTGATCCTACTTTTTGATCACAAGACAACGCTTTTCACTGTGCCTCAGTACATGTGACAATAAATAAATTCAATTCAGTTCAAGTGGTGGATGTAGTCCAGTTAAAAGGGTTAAAAAGCATTTGGATCAGCACATGAATTGCAATGGTTCAGAAGGATATGGGCCAAACACTGGCACGTGCAACTAATTTAGTTTGAGAACATTGTTCTGTCCAACTCGTCCATGCTGATTGTCTGTTTCTGCACTGTCTGACTGTGTAATTGTTCTATACTGGTCTTAAACCCATTTTCTTGCCTCCCCCATAACCATCCACTTCCTTGTTGTCAAAAATTCAAATGAACTCAGCCTTGAATATATTCAATGACTCCCCCACCCCCAACTGCAGGAAGACATCTCCACCTCTGAACTCAATTCCTCTTGCTAATGTAGCACTTGCCTTGCTCATTGCTTGCTGATATAGAAGGACGCTGAGGCCTGTTTGTACATCAACATATCATTCCGGATGAAGGGTTCGTGCCTGAAATGTCGAATCTCCTGCTTCTCAGATGCTGCCTGAACCTGCTATGCTTTTCCAGCCCTACACTTTTCGACTCTGATCTCCAGCATATGCAGTCCTCACTTTCTTCACATCCCAATATATCACTATTTAAGGAATGCGTCTCCTTTCTGCTTTTTTTAAAAACAGCAAATGCGATAACTTCACATTGTGCTACTACATTTGCCATGTGTTTGCTCATTGAGTCACAATCTTGGACGAACTTTTCCAGAGTCTCTCCCCTCGCCGGGATTCACTCCCTTTCAATTGCTGCAAAACAAAAATTGAACCCCAGAATGAAAAAAAATGGAAAAGGGGGTGAGAAAAGAAAGTGCCGTACTCACAGATATTGGACAGAGGAAGGAAGTTGCAGTCTAGGATGAAGCTCAATCTTTATTCAGACTTAATGACACCGAGGAGTATGTGCAGTGTGGTTTGTGGCGATGCTGGTGTTGCTGACAAGATTTTGTACCCGAATGTCAAATGTCAACAGGAGTTTAAAAAAAAGCTGAAACCACCATTTTTTTAAACCTGTAGCTGGACATTTTATGTGACTCCATAACTTTTGAATGTCTTTTCCCCAGGGTGGGGGAATCCCAAGCTCGAGGGCATAGATTTCGGTTGAGAGGGAAAAGATTTAAAAGGGACTTCAGGGTCAGAAAAAACAGTTTGAAACCTAATTCCCCTCAACAAATGCCCCCTCTTATGCCCTGAACAAGATAGATTGTTCACAGCCTATTAAGCATGAGTAGCAATGATGTTGTGAAACTTAGAAGGGTTCAAAAACGATTTATAAATATGTTGCAAAGGTTGGAGGGGTTCAGCTGCAGGGAGAGGCTGAATAGGCTGGGGCTGTTTTTCATACAGCATTGGATGCTGAGGGTTTATAAAACCTTATAGAGATTTATAAAATCATGAGGGGCATTGATATGTTAAATACACAAGGTCTTTTCGCTGTGGTGGGAGAGTCCAGAACGAGAGGGCATTCATTTTGGGTGAGAGGGGAAAGATATAAAAAGGACCTTAGGGGCAAACTTTTCACGCAAAAGGTGGTACATGTATTGAATTAGCTGCCATAAGAAGTGGTGGAGGCCAGTACAATTACAAAATTTAAAAGTCATTTGGATGGGTATATGGGCCAAGATTAATTTAGGATACCTGGTCAGCATAGACCGACGGGTTTGTTTCCATACTGTACAACTCTATGGTTCTATTTCTGCATAGTCAGAATCAATTTCACAAGACTAGGAATAGGCCATCCACAACTTATACCCTGTCCTCAACTGTGGACTAATTGAACATATTTGAATGCAAGTTTCAGAAAGATGTCTGCAGCTTTTCTATACAGTTGAACATGCTTTCATGATATTTCTGAATATATAATTTTAGCTATTCTCAATTTTAAAGATCAGTCATTTCTCGTGCAGCCGTGTCTACCAGGTAGAGTCATCAACATCCATTCTCTTTCTCTCTTCCTAGAAGGGTTTGA